>NC_084750.1:6198391-6248391 GCF_033978785.1 Entelurus aequoreus
ATATTTAATTTGAACTTTTTCTTTTTTTTTAAATGGTCCTCAGTAGTCACGTACAAATTTGTGTGAATTATGCAAAATTATTTCAATTTGGTCCCCAGGAACCATATTAACTCTTTTTTTCCCCCAGGGTCCCCAGTAAGAATGATCAGCACATTACTTCATCAATCCAGAGATTTAAAGGCCTACTGAAACCCACTACTATCGACCACGCAGTCTGATAGTTTATATATCAATGATGAAATCTTAACATTGCAACACATGCCAATACGGCCGGGTTGACTTATAAAGTGCAATTTTAAATTTCCCGCGAAACTTCCGGTTGAAAATGTCTCGGTATGATGACGTATGCGCGTGACGTCACGGATTGAACGGAAGTATTCGGACCCCATTGGATCCAATACAAAAAAGCTCTGTTTTCACCACATAATTCCACAGTATTCTGGACATCTGTGTTGGTGAATCTTTTGCAATTTGTTTAATGAACAATGAAGACTGCAAAGAAGAAAGCTGTAGGTGGGATCGGTGTATTAGCGGCGGACGAAAGCAACACAACCAGGAGGACTTTGAGATGGATAGCAGACGCGCTAGCCGCCGACCTCACCTTGACTTCCTCCGTCTCCGGGCCGCCGACCGCATCTATGATCGGGTGAAATCCTTCATCGCTCCGTCGATCGCTGGAACGCAGGTGAGCACGGGTGTTGATGAGCAGATGAGGGCTGGCCGGCGTAGGTGGATAGCTAATGTTTTTATCATAGCTCTGTCGAGGTCCCATAGCTAAGTTAGCTTCAATGGCGTCGTTAGCAACAGCATTATTAAGCTTCGCCAGGCTGGAAAGCATTAACCGTGTAGTTACATGTCCGTGGTTTAATAGTATTGTTGATTTTCTGTCTATCCTTCCAGTCAGGGGTTTATTTCTTTTGTTTCTATCTGCAGTTAAGCCCAATGCTATCACGTTAGCTCCGTAGCTAAAGAGCTTCGCCGATGTATTGTCGTGGAGATAAAAGTCACTGTGAATGTCCATTTCGCGTTCTCGACTCATTTTCAAGAGGATATAGTATCCGAGGTGGTTTAAAATACAAATCCGTGATCCACAATAGAAAAAGGAGAAAGTGTGGAATCCAATGAACCTTTGTACCTAAGTTACGGTCAGAGCGAAAAAAGATACGTCCTGCACTGCAATCTAGTCCTTCACTCTCACGTTCCTCATCAACAAATCTTTCATCCTCGCTCAAATTAATGGGGTAATCGTCGCTTTCTCGGTCCGAATCGCTCTCGCTGCTGGTGTAAACAATGGGGAAATGTGAGGAGCCTTTCAACCTGTGACGTCACGCTACTTCCGGTACAGGCAAGGCTTTTTTTTATCAGCGACCAAAAGTTGCGAACTTTATCGTCGATGTTCTCTACTAAATCCTTTTAGCAAAAATATGGCAATATCGCAAAATGATCAAGTATGACACATAGAATGGATCTGCTATCCCCGTTTAAATAAAAAAAAAATCATTTCAGTAGGCCTTTAAAGACGTGTATGAGCTAACTGGGCAGTGGCCATTTTACCTAAAAAAAATGGTATGCCTCCACAACGGGCCTGGGCAATTATTTTGACTCGGGGGGGCCAAATTCAGAGAAAAAAATGTGTATGGGGGCCGGTATATCTAATTTTTGGGAACACTAATACAAAACCTCACAATAATGTCTGATTGAATGCTATAAACGTTATGACAGACCGCCTTAAAAAACAGAATGGAATTTTAAATTTTTTCACTGAATGAGACACCCAGAATGTACATGAAAACAAAGAATGTGGGATTTACACTACCGTTCAAAAGTTTGGGATCACCCAAACAATTTTGTGGAATAGCCTTCATTTCTAAGAACAAGAATAGACTGTCGAGTTTCAGATGAAAGTTCTCTTTTTCTGGCCATTTTGAGCGTTTAATTGACCCCACAAATGTGATGCTCCAGAAACTCAATCTGCTCAATGGAAGGTCAGTTTTGTAGCTTCTGTAACGAGCTAAACTGTCTTCAGATGTGTGAACATGATTGCACAAGGGTTTTCTAATCATCAATTAGCCTTCTGAGCCAATGAGCAAACACATTGTACCATTAGAACACTGGAGTGATAGTTGCTGGAAATGGGCCTCTATACACCTATGTAGATATTGCACCAAAAACCAGACATTTGCAACTAGAATAGTCATTTACCACATTAGCAATGTATAGAGTGTATTTCTTTAACGTTAAGACTAGTTTAAAGTTCTCTTCATTGAAAAGTACAGTGCTTTTCCTTCAAAAATAAGGACATTTCAATGTGACCCCAATCTTTTGAATGGTAGTGTACAATATTAACTATGAACGATAAAACACTGAATATTGACAACATATGAACTTCAACCCCCCCCCCCCCCCTATCGACATATTTTACAATCAAGCGAAACGCAACAAAAATTCAACAAACAGCGAAATATGAACACAAAGGGTAAAAAAAAAAAAAAACCCCACCTACAATCTGATACATCACTAAGCTTAAGAACTTTGTTGTAAGAAATCTCCTTCCACATCTGTCCCTGACACCCGCATTTCAGGCTGGCGCCTCTAGAAACACTCTGTGGAAACGCTCCCCACCCACACTGCTTGGTACCTCATCTGAGCTGCTGTGACTTAGATTACCACAGTAACTAATTACATTACCATAGTAACTAGTATATCATGCAAAAACGCAGATTCCAACCATTGAAATATTTTGTATAATTCAAGACCTACGGTCATTTGAAAATATCACTGCACGTCATAATGGCAGCGACAGATTCCATTTTAAAAATGAAAATAAATTATTTGGAGATGTCTGGCGGGCCAGATTGCCCAGGTCTGCCTCCACAAGCTGTAGAAAGGGTGGTCCCCACAAGTGATGATCAAAAACTTGGTCCCCCTTCCAAATAATAACCAGTATGTGTGTGTGTGTGCAGGAGACAGGTAGACAGAGGTGGAGCAAGCGGATAGGTGTGTGTGTGTGTGTGTGTGTGTGTGTGTGTGTGCGTGTGTGTGTGTGTGTATGCGTGTGTTACCTGCCTTTGTCTCTCTGCTCCAACATCTCTCTTTGTCAAGCTGCCGCCTGAGAGGAGATGAGCTGCCATGCCTGCTGTCATTCATCCATCACTAAAAACACACACACACACACACACACACACACACACACACACACACACACACACACACACACACACACACACACACACACGGGCTGTTTTTACCATGACAATCTGCGATGACTTCGCCCACCTTCCTCGCTAAGCGAGCATCCATTTGACGGCCGGGGGGGGGGTCGAGGGGTGGCGTCATCGGCGGCGAGGGGTGACCCGTGACAACAGTCGGGGTTAATTGCGGCGATCATAAAAAGCGCTCGTTTTGCTAATTATACTCTAATTTCTTTCGTCATTAATTTAATGGGGGTCGTAGACAATGTGTCAACAAGGCCATCTTGACAGTGTGTGACTGAAACTTGGCCACAAGTGAGACGTGTTGTCGTCAAATTAAAATGGGCCTTGTTAACTTGCCGCGTGTACCTAATGTTGTGGCTCACAGGATGTCAATCCAAACGACAGGAAGGACACACACGTGTCGAACTCCAGGCCCAAGGGCCAGATCTGGGGCTTCTTAGAATTACTCCTAAGAAGTCTGCTAAGAGTTGACTTAAGAGTAAATAAATTCTTCGCTGAAAGCTGCACTTAAAAGTTAGTTATCAAGCGTCTTACTCACACTTTCAGCGAAGTGTAGGACTGAATCTTAAGTGTCACACTCAGAGCTGAATTACGACATTACTATGTGCCGTAAACGGAATTTTAGGTGACGTCATTTCTGTGTCCATAGAAATGACCAATCACGGAAGGGAATCCCTTGTCTAAGAATAAAGAAATATCTTGGAAATATTTAAGTGGACAATGGGAGTGTATATTTTGACAATAAACTACAAAATAATACAAAACAAACTAGTCCCCGCCGGCACTCACGCTACCGCTCCCTCTCTTCTATCGCCCACACACTCACTGACGTCACTCACCTCACGGCCACACACATACGCTACTGTCATAACATTTTCTTTACAATTCATTAATTAGGCAACTAATTTGAAACTGGTGTGGGTGGCTCTATATATACTAGCCCACTGCAGACACATGCAGAAATCAACAAGGAATCGAAAAGTATTAAATCTGTGACAAAAATAATATCCGCTCTGTCTAAACGATACCGTTTGATCAGCTGCTCGTCATCAAAAAAAAACAAAACATTGTTCCGTTCCCTGAACGTTCGCGCACGTCTCTCTCGCCTCAGTGCCATCCCCTGCTGGCAACTCCTAACCACTTAAGACACCTCTGAAGGTCTCTTAAATATCGTGGAGAGTAGGAGTGATTCTTAGACTTAAGAACGTTGATAAAAAGCTTTTATTCTTAAGTTTGAGAGTAGGACTAAATTTCGCAAATTCTCAGGACTTAAGTGTAAAATGGCACTCTAAGAAGCTTGAAAAGTACGGCCCCTGGTCTGCCACAATATTTAAAGTGGCCTGCCACGTCATTCAAGGTGATGTTCCTCGTTAAATGACGTGGCGGACCATATTATTCAATGTCGTCAACCCTGTCATTGAAAGTGGCCCGTCACGTCTTTTGTCGTGGCCTTCCACGCAAGCTAATGTGGGACGCCACATTGTTCAACAAGGGCTTCCACATCATTTAAATTGGCCCGCCCAACATTCCTGTCATTGTCAACTGTCATTGTCATTCAATATGGTTCGCCACGTCATTTAAGGTGATATTCCATATTACTTTTCAAATGACAAGAAAATGTGAAAAGAATGAACCTTTTTGAGCAGGATATTCCAAATTATTTAAAGTGGCCTGCCACATCATTTAACCTGATACTCCACGTGAAAAGACGTGGCGGACCATATCAATCAACATGGTCAACCTTGTCATTCAGTGTGGCCCATCATGTCTTTCGTTGTGGCCTTCCACATTATTCAACAAGGGCTTCCACATCATTTAAAGTGGCCCGCCCAACATTCAAGGTGGTCCACCTTGTCATTCAATATGGTTCGCCACGTCATTTAAAGGCCTACTGAAACCCACTACTACCGACCACGCAGTCTGATAGTTTATATATCAATGATGAAATCTTAACATTATAACACATGCCAATACGGCCGGGTTAACTTATAAAGTGACATTTTAAATTTGCCGCTAAACTTCCGGTTCGAAACGCCTCTGAGGATGACGTATGCGCGTGACGTAGCCCGACGAACACGGGTATGCCTTCCACATTGAAGCCGGTACGAAAAAGCTCTGTTTTCATTTCATAATTCCACAGTATTCTGGACATCTGTGTTCGTGAATCTGTTTCAATCATGTTCATTGCATTATGGAGAAGGAAGCCAAGCAAGCAAAGAAGAAAGTTGTCGGTGCGAAATGGACGTATTTTTCGAACGTAGTCAGCCACAACAGTACACAGCCGGCGCTTCTTTGTTTACATTCCCGAAAGATGCAGTCAAGATGGAAGAACTCGGATAACAGAGACTCTAACCAGGAGGACTTTTGATTTGGATACACAGACGCCTGTAGAGAACTGGGACAACACAGACTCTTACCAGGATTACTTTGATTTGGATGACAAAGACGCAGACGTGCTACTGTGAGTATGCAGCTTTGGCTTTTTTTTGCGTATGTACGTAACTTTTTTAAAATATATAAGCTTTATGAACCTTGGGTTAGGTGAACGGTCTTTTGGGCTGAGTGATTGTGTGTGTTGATCATGTGTTTGAATTGTATTGGCGTGTTCTATGGAGCTAGGAGCTAGCAGAGGAGCTAGGAGCTAGCATAACACGTACCGTACCGTAAGTGCGCGTCACGTACGTAACTTTTTAAAAATACATAAGCTTTATGAACCTTGGGTTAGGTGAACGGTCTTTTGGGCTGAGTGATTGTGTGTGTTGATCATGTGTTTGAATTGTATTGGCGTGTTCTATGGAGCTAGGAGCTAGCAGAGGAGCTAGGAGCTAGCATAACACGTACCGTACCGTAAGTGCGCGTCACGTACGTAACTTTTTAAAAATACATAAGCTTTATGAACCTTGGGTTAGGTGAACGGTCTTTTGGGCTGAGTGATTGTGTGTGTTGATCGGGTGTTTGAATTGTATTGGCGTGTTCTATGGAGCTAGGAGCTAGCAGAGGAGCTAGGAGCTAGCATAACAAACACGCAGGTGTTATTATGCAGGATTAATTTGTGGCATATTAAATATAAGCCTGGTTGTGTTGTGGCTAATAGAGTATATATATGTCTTGTGTTTATTTACTGTTGTAGTCATTCCCAGCTGAATATCAGGTACCGTGAGTATGCAGCCTTGGCTGCTAAACATTCGATAACTTGACCGTATGTGCGCGTCACGTACGTAACTTTTTAAAAATATATAAGCTTTATGAACCTTGGGTTAGGTAAACGGTCTTTTGGGCTGAGTGATTGTGTGTGTTGATCAGGTGTTTGAATTGTATTGGCGTGTTCTATGGAGCTAGGAGCTAGCAGAGGAGCTAGGAGCTAGCATAACAAACACGCAGGTGTTTTTATGCAGGATTAATTTGTGGCATATTAAATATAAGCCTGGTTGTGTTGTGGCTAATAGAGTATATATATGTCTTGTGTTTATTTACTGTTGTAGTCATTCCCAGCTGAATATCAGGTCACCCCCGGCTCTCACAGCATCTTCCCTATCTGAATAGCTTCAACTCCCCACTAGTCCTTCACTTGCACTTTACTCATCCACAAATCTTTCATCCTCGCTCAAATTAATGGGGAAATTGTCGCTTTCTCGGTCCGAATCTCTCTCACTTCATGCGGCCATCATTGTAAACAATAGGGAACTTTGCGTATATGTTCAACTGACTACGTCACGCTACTTCCGGTAGGTGCAAGCCTTTTTTTTATCAGATACCAAAAGTTGCAATCTTTATCGTCGTTGTTCTATACTAAATCCTTTCAGCAAAAATATGGCAATATCGCGAAATGATCAAGTATGACACATAGAATAGATCTGCTATCCCCGTTTAAATAAAAAAAATTCATTTCAGTAGGCCTTTAAGGTGATATTCCATATTACTTTTCAAATGACAAGAAAATGTGAAAAGAATGAACCTTTTTGAGCAGGATATTACAAATTATTTAAATTGGCCTGCCACATCATTTAACCTGATCCTCCACGTGAAATGTTGTGGCGGACCATATCATTCAACATGGTCGACCTTGTCATTCAATGTGGCCCATCATGTCTTTCGTTGTGGCCTTCCACATTATTCAACAAAGGCTTCCACATCTTTTAAAGTGGCCCGCCCAACATTCAAGATGGTCCACCTTGTCATTCAATATGGTTCGCCATGTCATTTAAGGTGATATTCCATATTACTTTTCAAATGACAAGAAAATGTGAAAAGAATACACAATTAGAACACATAATGAACCTTTTTGAACAAGATATTCCACATTATTTAAAGTGGCCTGTCACATCATTTAACCTGATCCTCCACATGAAATGATGTGGCGGACCATATCCTTCAATGTGGCCCATCATGTCGTTTGTTGTGGCCTTCATTATTATTATTATTATTATTCATTATTCAACAAGGACATCCACATCAACAAGGGCTTCCACATATTTTAGAGTGGCCCACCCAACATTCAAGGTGGTCCACCTTGTCATTCAATATGGTTCACCACTTCATTTAGGGTGATATTCCATATTACTTTTCAAATGACAAGAAAATGCGAACGGTATACAAATGAGAAGGCATAATGAACCCTTTTGAGCAAGATATTCCACATGATTTAAAGTGGCCTGCCATGTCATTTAACCTGATCCTCCACGTGAAATGATGTGGCGGACCATATCATTCAATGTGGTCAACCTTGTCATTCAATGTGGCCCATCATGTATTTCGTAGTGGCCTTCCACATTATTCAACAAGGGCTTGCACATTATTTAAAGTGGCCTGCCCAACATTCCTGTCATTGTCATTCAATATGGTTTGCCATGTCATTTAAGGTGATATTCCATATTACTTTTCAAATGACAAGAAAATGTGAAAAGAATACAAATGATAAGACATAATGAACCTTTTTGAGCAAGATATTCCAAATTATTTAATGTGGCCTGTCACATCATTTAACCTGATCCTCCACGTGAAATGACGTGGCGGACCATATCATTCAATGTGGCCCATCATGTCTTTCGTTGTGGCCTTCATTATTATTATTATTCATTATTCAACAAGGGCTTCCACATCAACAAGGGCTTCCTCATATTTTAGACTGGCCCACCCAACATTCAAGGTGGTCCACCTTGTCATTCGATATAGTTCGCCACGTCATTTAAGGTGATATTCCATAATACTTTTCAAATGACAAAAAAATGTGAAAGGTATACGAATGAAAAGACATAATGAACCTTTTTGAGCAAGATATTCCAAATTATTTAAAGTGGCCTGCCACATCATTTAACCTGATACTCCACGTGAAATGACGTGACGGACCGTATCATTCAACGTGGTCGACCTTGTCATTCAATGTGGCCCATCATGTCTTTCGTTGTGGACTTCCACATTATTCAACAAGGGCTTCCACATCATTTAAAGTGGCCCGCCCAACATTCAAGGTGGTCCACCTTGTCATTCAATATGGTTCGCCATGTCATTTTAAGGTGATATTCCATATTACTTTTCAAATGACAAGAAAATGTGAAAAGTATATGAACGAGAAGACATAATGAACCTTTTTGAGCAAGATAATCCACAATATTTAAAGTGACCCGCCAGACACATAATTCGATGTGTGCCCCCCCCCCCCCCCCCAAAAAAAAGTTTCAAAGTAAAAGTGATGATATCAGACGGTCATACAGCACTTTGACTACAGAATAGGGTTGCGCATTGATTAGCTTGCAGTCGTGGGTTGACCAAATATGCCTGATAAGCACCCCAGCAAATCAATAAAACCAACAAAGCTTACCTTTATGCATTCACGCACAGCATAAAACGTTTGGTGGACAAATTGAGACAAAGAAGGAGTGGCATAAAACACGTCTTTCTGTGGCAGCATCGGAGAAAGTTGTACATGTAAACAAACTACGATGAGTTCAAGGATCGCTGAAATTAGTAGGACAAAACGGCGCTTGCCAAATACTCTCATCTACATACTAGTAAGGTACCACAATACTAATGAATCCTATTCGGTACTATACCGCCTCTAAAAAGTACCGGGCCTCTTTTATTTTTTAACGGGCATGACGGCGCGTCGTCACGTCATGACATTCCTGGTTTTACGAGCAGAGGAGCATGTTAGGCAACGCATACACACAGAGTACTTACAAGCAGACACAGTGTGTAGACAGAAAAGGAAGAACGGACGCATTTTGGTCTAAAAACTAAAGATAAAGGTGAAGTTATAACACTGAAACACCCTCAGGAAGAGATGCTTTAAAACATGGCTAGCAAGCTGGCGGCTAACATCCATCCACAGTCGGCAGTGTTTTAGCTTCTAAATCACTAATCCTCGTCTCCATGGCGACAAATAAAGTACGTTTCTTAAAAGTATCATCCCTGCAGGACGAGGAATAGCTACACATGCTTCACTACACACCGCTAACAGCATGCTAGCACCCCTGAATGTAAACAAATGCCATGACATCCACTGTAATGATACCAAGTACAGGAGCGCGTCTAGTTGATACTACTATGATTACATTGATACTTTTTAGCATCACAAACCCTCTTTTCTTTTTTGAAAATTATTATGTTTATAAACTCAGGAAATATGTCCATGGACACATGAGGACTTAAATTATGACCAATGTATGATCCTGTAACTACTTGGTATCGGATCAATACCTAAATTTGTAGCATCATCCAAAACTAATGTAAAGTATCAAACAACAGAAGAATAAGTGATTATCGCATTTTAACAGAAGTGTAGATAGAACATGTTAAAACAAAAAATAAGCAGATATTAACAGTAAATGAACAAGTGGATTAATAATCAATTTTCTACCACTTGTCCTTAATAATGTTGACAAAATAATAGGTAGATAAATGACACAATATATTACTGCATACGTCAGCAGATAATTAGGAGTCTTTGTCTGTTTACTTACTACTAAAAGACAAGTTGTCTAGTATGTTCACTATTTTGTTTAAGGACAACATTGCAATAAGAAACATATGTTTAATGTACCCTAAGATTTTTTTGTTAAAATAAAGCCAATAATGCAATTTTTTGTGCTCCCCTTTATTTAGAAAAGTATCAAAGTGTCAAAATACATTTTTGGTACCGGTACCAAAATATTGGTACTGGGACAACCCTACTACAGATTATGCACGTTCAGCACTAAATCACATTGAAAGTTTTTCATAGCGTTCACCCTCAAATGTCACCTTTCTATTGGTTCCAGTCCATTGTTGACGAAATGCTTCTACATTTCCATAGACTTCCCACAATGCACCTGGTGGCGGCCTTGTGGCGCACCGAGTGAGTAATTAGAGAGGCAGCGAGGGGGCAGGACTTCAACTAAAGCGTCCGTCTTCATTACATCGACTCTACAACATGTCAGCCGCTGCGACCGTGTGGCTCGTTAAGGGCTTTTTAATTGTTTCTGGATGACTTTGGGCCTCATTGGCACTGAGCTATAATGCTTGTTTTTGTCTCCTAATGATTGCTTGCTTACAACATTTTACGGTTGGGGATGTGAGCGTCGGCACCAAAAGACAAACGTGTAAAAAAAAAAACATTTACCGTGTTACATATCAAATCATGTAATGTCTCAACACATTCATCAATGTTTACGCATTGCTGCATTTAGACAAGAACAAAATCAACAATGTGAAATAATCTGATCCACAATTGTTGCATCTTCAATTCTGTTTTTATTTAAAACAGATTAATGCAATTCAACTCAAACAAACTATCCGTTGAAATGAATTGAACTCAATTATCAATACGCTTGAACCTACCACCATTTTAATGTTATATATTTTTTTAAAAGAAAAACAAACATATTCAACATATGGGACATATTCAATATCCGAATTGCCCATGGGTAAGAACTTATGAAACTCTGTTTGTCTTATTCTTGTTTGACCAAAATCTCTTCCCCGGTGGCAGCAGGTTGAACAAGTGCTGACTAGTTTCTGTATGAAGGGCAGAGCGCGGCCGATAATCTTCTCCGCTGTCCTGGTCACCCTATTATAGCGTTGGTGTCACTCCAGCAGAAGTCTGTCGATTTGCGTACAAGCCGCAGATACATACGTTGTGAAATTAATAATTTACGCACAATTTTTGTAAACGTTTATTATACTTTAATTGTTTCCAAACAGTGTCGGTGTCTGTTATCGTCATGGACCCAATAGCTGCGGAAGCTAGCTCTCCAATCAGCTAAACAGAGTCCACGGTGACGTTTTGGTGAGTTTAATGAGGAATTTGTGAAACTGAAACAATACAAAAAGAATGCCATTGTAAGTTAATAATACTAACACAGACACCAGTAAATGTGTTAGCATATTAGCTACAGCCAACGATGCTAGCTTGATTACATTACAGATACCACGTACAAATGTGCACGAAAACACTTTAGTAAGTAAGAATTGTTTTAGTTATATTGTAAAACTTAAAGGCCTACTGAAAGCCACTACTACCGACCACGCAGTCTGATAGTTTATATATCAATAATGAAATCTTAACATTGCAACACATGCCAGTACGGCCGGGTTAACTTATAAAGTGCAATTTTAAATTTCCCGGGAAACTTCCGCTTGAAAACGTCTATGTATGATGACGTATGCGCGTGACGTCACGACGGAAACGGAAGTATTCGTACCCATACAAACTGCTCTGTTTTCATCGAAAAATTCCACGGTATTCTGGACATCTGTGTTGGTGAATCTTTTGCAATTTGTTTAATGAACAATGGAGACTGCAAAGAAGAAAGTTGTAGGTGGGATCGGTGTATTAGCTGCGGACTACAGCAACACAACCAGGAAGACAGAGATGGATAGCAGACGCGTTAGCCGGCGAACTCACCTTAACTTCCTCCGTCTCGCCGACCGCATCTGTGATCGGGTGAAGTCCTTCGTCGCGCCGTCGATCGCTGGAACGCAGGTGAGCACGGGTGTTGATGAGCAGATGAGGGCTGGCTGGCGTAGGTGGATAGCTAATGTTTTTAGCATAGCTCTGTGAGATCCGGTTGATAAGTTAGCTTCAATGGCGTCGTTAGCAACACAGCATTGTTAAGCTTCGCCAAGCTGGAAATTATTAACCGTGTAGTTACAGGTCCATGGTTTAATAGTATTGTTGATCTTCTGTCTATCCTTCCAGTCAGGGGTTTATTTATTTTGTTTCTATCTGCATCGGAGCCAGATGCTATCACGTGTAGCTAAAGAGCTTCGCCGATGTATTGTCGTGGAGATAAAAGTCACTGTGAATGTCCATTTTGCGTTCTCGTCTCTCATTTTCAAGAGGATATAGTATCCGAGGTGGTTTAAAATACAAATCCGTGATCCACAATAGAAAAAGGAGAGAGTGTGGAATCCAATGAGACCTTGTACCTAAGTTACGGTCAGAGCGAAAAAAGATATGTCTTTCACTGCATTCTAGTCCGTCACTCTAACGTTCCTCATCCACGAATATTTCATCCTCGCTCAAATTAATGGGGTAATCGTCGCTTTCTCGGTCCGAATCTCTCTCGCTCCATTGTAAACAACGGGGAATTGTGAGGAATCCTACCTCCTGTGACGTCACGCTACTTCCGGTACAGGCAAGGCTTTTTTTTTATCAGCGACCAAAAGTTGCGAACTTTATCGTCGTTGTTCTATACTAAATCCTTTCAGCAAAAATATGGCAATATCGCGAAATGATCAAGTATGACACATAGAATGGATCTGCTATCCCCGTTTAAATAAAAAAAAATCATTTCAGTAGGCCTTTAATTAGACTTAGACAAAGGATGGAAATGATAATGCACAAAAAGAGGGCAAAAACAAAAGGTAAAAAGTAGACAAAAAAATGTACCAAAGTAGCAATATAAAACATAAACAAACCTAAACCTGCTCAGTGGCCTTGTGGTTAGAGTGTCCGCCCTTAGATCGGTAGGTCGTGAGTTCAAACCCCGGCCGAGTCATACTAAAGACTATAAAAATGGGACCCATTACCTCGATCCCTGCTTGGCACTCAGTATCAAGGGTTGTAATTGGGGGTTAAATCACCAAAAATGATTCCCGGGCGCGGCCACCGCTGCTGCTCACTGCTCCCCTCACCTACCAGGGAGTGGAACAAGGGGACGGGTCAAATGCAGAGGGTAATTTCACCACACCTAGTGTGCGTGTGACTATCATTGGTACTTTAACTTTTAAAGGGAGGTTCCCAACAGTACTATGTAATATAATAAATAAAAAAATAGATATATATATGTACACATTTACTTTACAAAAGAGAAGTTTGGGATACTTCTCTTGTTGCCTTATTTGTATTTGACTTTAATAAATGTATTTATATTACCATTTGGTGCAGCCGGGCCGGAGCAGGAGGGGATGGAAAGAGGAAAAAAAGGAAGACAGACGGGGAAATTGTGGGGACAAGAGGGGAATAAGACATGGAGACAACAACAGCAAACACAACAATAACAACAACAACAACAACAATAGAGCATAATCAGCAAACACAATATGTAGGAAATATGATGGTAAAAGTGATAGCAAAGAAGCAGTTAGTGAAATAAATAATAATACAGAAATGACAATGAGCATTATTACACTACAAATGGAGCAATACAAATACCAATAGAAATAGCCCTATTGGTAATGAATAATACCAATAATTTACCTCTATTACCAACAATACAGTTGTTCAAATGCAACAATACATATACGTCATGATAACTAGAGATACAAAAGAAAGCAGAAAAATGGAGGGGAGGAAAGAGAAGCCAGCGATATTAACCTTGTAGATTGTTATAGTAGCAATAGGTTACGCTTTGTCAGTGTGCCATGTGTTACCCAGTTTACTCCAAAGTAACAACGTTAATTAAGTTAGTGTTTTTTTCTTCTAGCAACAAATATGGCAATTGTTACTATTTGGCTTATTGGCCGTGTGCACATTTCATATTTTGCATATTCTGAAACTGTACCTGTCAGGTTCAAACACTGATGACATCTATTAAACAAGACAAGAAGCAAGGAATTAAACCGAGACATAATTAAATTGGGCTCATTTGAGGAGAGACGTCTGGGCTGTACTCTTGCACAGTCTCAGTCACGCTCTGGCGAAAGATTGTGCGCCTCCTCTTTTATTTGGACTTTCCCTGATTACATGGCAACAGCTGTTTCTAAGGGACGGTGGGTCGTAAACAGCCGTCGCCTTTGATTACAACAGTTCAAAGAACTGGTTGGGGTTGGGGAGGAGACCCTGCCCCAAGTGGAGGAGTTCAAGTACCTCGGAGTCTTGTTCACGAGTGAGGGAAGAGTGAATCGTGAGATCGACAGGCGGATCGGTGCGGCGTCTTCAGTAATGCGGACGCTGTATCGATCCATTGTGGTGAAGAAGGAGCTGAGCCGGAAGGAAAAGCTCTCAATTTACCGGTCGATCTACGTTCCCATCCTCACCTATGGTCATGAGCTTTGGGTTATGACCGAAAGGACAAGATCACAGGTACAAGCGGCCGTAATGAGTTTCCTCCGCCGGGTGGTGGGGCTCTCCCTTAGAGATAGGGTGAGAAGCTCTGCCATCCGGGAGGAGCTCAAAGTAAAGCCGCTGCTCCTCCACATGGAGAGGAGCCAGATGAGGTGGTTCTGGCATCTGGTCAGGATGCCACCCGAACGCCTCCTTAGGGAGGTGTTTAGGGCATGTCCGACCGGTAGGAGGCCACAGGGAAGACCCAGGACACGTTGGTAAGACTATGTCTCCCGGCTGGCCTGGGAACGCCTCGTCCCAGGAAGATTCAGAGGCAGTTTAAGAAGTTCAGAACGAAAGAAAAACATCGGCATTCCTCCTCTTCTTCTCCCACAAAAGACCATTACGAAGATAAAGAAAATTCACGGACTCCACCAAGGACAAGACCATGGACCATGGAACAAGGAAACCTATAACAAGACCATGGACCATGGAACAAGGAAATACATAACTGGACCATGGAACAAGGAAACACATAACAAGACCATGGAACAAGGAAATACATAACAAGACCATGGACCATGGAACAAGGAATCGCATAACAAGACCATGGACCTAAGACCATGGAACAAGTAAAGACATTTCCAGATGCCAAAGGCTTTGTAAGAGCTGGACGAAGTGGCTGGGGAGAGGGAAGTCTGGGCTTCCCTGCTTAGGCTGCTGCCCCCGCGACCCGACCTCGGATAAGCGGAAGAAGATGGATGGATGGACGGAAGTTCACAGAAAAGGTCGTAAAACAGTTCAAAGAACAGGTCCCTAGAGGGGAGTCAGGTCCTGCTTCCTCTTCGCTTTGTAGATCTCGGGTCAAAACAATATCTTTCTGTCGATTACAATACATGAAGAAACAGAACACCTTCATGTTGCTTCCCATCCTACACAGTGGCGTTTTACAAGCCTTAAAGACAGCTTAAGTCTGCTTGCCGGGAGCTCACTGAAACACAAAGTTTTGTGATAACTTATATACAATTATTCTGACAGTACCAGTGTCAGTACAGCTAGCGAGTGTGCCAAACTCTCCCCGGGGCGTCGTTTAGCCACCGCTACATCCCCGTTTGAGTTTGGAATCCTTCCCCTTGCCGAGGCGGGAGGTTTGAATCCGTGAAGCGCTCCTCAGCGCGAGGAATTTGATAAATCCTCCTTATCGCCCTGGGAGACAATTAAAGCGCATGTGACAGGGGTCCCTATCTCCGCTCTCCTCCTGTAGTGCTTCATTTAGAAGCCATTTGTCTCCGCTATGGATTTCCTATTTTTAATGGCGCACGTACGCGGGGATGGGGCCGTGCTGAATAATAGATGCGCCCCTCTCTTCCTTTTCATTCCCTTTCTTGCTCATTTCCTGCTCGTCAGGCCCCACGGGAAGGTGTCGGCCTGGCTCTGGCAGGCAAGGGCGTACCTCTGCCGCTTCGTCTCTAAAACGCCACTGTTGGTGCAGACGTGGAGCTGGTATCAACCCCCCCCCCCCCCCCCCCCACCCCCTTTACACCTTCTTTATCAGAGGGAAGCAAGGCGGCCGCACGGCGCCGTGATGTATCGCTCTGGCCGAGCGCGAATGAATAGACGAGTAATTATCCCGTTAAAAGGCCGGCCAGACAAAGAGGGGAGCCTCGCCATGATTTCAATTGTTTTGTTTCCCCCTGCAGTCCCAGCCCCGCAACGCTGACTGACACCACCGAATGGGGGGAAAGGCAAACTATTTATAGCCACAGACATTCAGCTAATTGTGCAATTTAATAAGCTTTCTGGAAGAGTGGATTCTATATCAGAGCGCCTATATATCTCCATGCTTGACTTCCTTCTATCCTCCCATCTTCCCCCACTCCTTCGTCCTCCTATCTCAGGGGTGTCCAAACTTTTGGACTCGGGGGGGGCGTCGTTGAGCTCAACAATTTTTGCAGACTGAATGTAAAGTACCGTATTTTCCGCACTATAAGAACACAATCAACAATGTGAAATAATCTGATCCCCATTTGTTGTATCTTCAATTCTGTATTTACAAACCCCGTTTCCATATGAGTTGGGAAATTGTGTTAGATGATTTTCAACCCATATTCAATTGAATGCACTACAAAGACAAGATATTTGATGTTCAAACTCATAAAGTTTTTTTTTTTTTTTTGCAAATAATAATTAACTTACAATTTCATGGCTGCAACACGTGCCAAAGTAGTTGGGAAAGGGCATGTTCACCACTGTGTTACATGGCCTTTCCTTTTAACAACACTCAGTAAACGTTTGGGAACTGAGGAGACACATTTTTGAAGCTTCTCAGGTGGAATTCTTTCCCATTCTTGCTTGATGTACAGCTTAAGTTGTTCAACAGTCCGGGGGTCTCCGTTGTGCTATTTTAGGCTTCATAATGCGCCACACATTTTCAATGGGAGACAGGTCTGGACTACAGGCAGGCCTGTCTAGTACCCGCACTCTTTTACTATGAAGCCACGTTGATGTAATACGTGGCTTGGTATTGTCTTGCTGAAATAAGCAGGGGCGTCCATGGTAACGTTGCTTGGATGGCAACATATGTTGCTCCAAAACCTGTATGTACCTTTCAGTATTAATGGCGCCTTCACAGATGCGTAAGTTACCCATGTCTTGGGCACTAATACACCCCCATACCATCACAGATGCTGGCTTTTCAACTTTGCGCCTATAACAATCCGGATGGTTCTTTTCCTCTTTGGTCCGGAGGACACGACGTCCACAGTTTCCAAAAACAATTTGAAATGTGGACTCGTCAGACCACAGAACACTTTTCCACTTTGTATCAGTCCATCTTAGATGAGCTCAGGCCCAGCGAAGCCGACGGCGTTTCTGGGTGTTGTTGATAAACGGTTTTCGCCTTGGATAGGAGAGTTTTAACTTGCACTTACAGATGTAGCGACCAACTGTAGTTACTGACAGTGGGTTTTTGAAGTGTTCCTGAGCCCATGAGGTGATATCCTTTACACACTGATGTCGCTTGTTGATGCAGTACAGCCTGAGGGATCGAAGGTCACGGGCTTAGCTGCTTACATGCAGTGATTTCTCCAGATTCTCTGAACCCTTTGATGATATTACGGACCGTAGATGGTGAAATCCCTAAATTCCTTGCAATAGCTGGTTGAGAAAGGTTTTTCTTAAACTGTTCAACAAGTTGCTCACGCATTTGTTGACAAAGTGGTGAGCCTCGCCCCATCCTTGTTTGTGAATGACTGAGCATTTCACAGAATCTACTTTTATACCCAATCATGGCACCCACCTGTTCCCAATTTGCCTGTTCACCTGTGGGATGTTCCAAATAAGTGTTTGATGAGCATTCCTCAACTTTATCAGTATTCATTGCCACCTTTCCCAACTTCTTTGTCACGTGTTGCTGGCATCAAATTCTAAAGTTAATGATTATTTGCAACAAAAAAAAATGTTTATCAGTTTGAACATCAAATATGTTGTCTTTGTAGCATATTCAACTGAACATGGGTTGAAAATGACTTGCAAATCATTGTATTCCGTTTATATTTACATCCAACACAATTTTCCAACTCGTATGGAAACGGGGTTTTTATTTAAAACAGACTAATGCAATGCAACTCAAACAAACAATCCGTTGAAATGAATTGAACTCAATTATCAATATGCTTGAACCTACCACCATTTTAATGTAATGTTTTTTTAAAAGAAAAACAAACTTTGACATGATGTATACAAAATAAAACACTTTAATTTCATCAAATCTGAGAGCATGACAAAAATACAGGTGGCTACTGTGTTAGGTGCAGTTGAAATAGAACATAAACAATGACATGTTAAACATAAATATTAAAACGAGCAGAAATGCAACAGTGTAAACCTTTGGGACATATTCAATATCCGAATTGCCCACGGGTAAGAACTTATGAAACTGTTTGTCTTATTCTTGTTTGACCAAAATCTCTTCCCCGGTGGTAGCAGGTTGAACAAGTGCTGACCAGATCCTGTAGGAAGGGCAGAGCGCGGCCGATAATCTTCTCCGCTGTCCTGGTCATCCTATGCAGGGCCAGTTATAGCGTTGGTGTCACTCCATACTTGCCAACCCTCCCGTTTTTACCGGGAGACTCCCGGTATTCAGCGCCTCTCCCGATAACCTCCCGGCAGAAATTTTCTCCCGACAAACTCCCGGTATTCAGCCGGAGCTGGAGGCCACACCCCCTCCAGCTCAATGCGGACCTGAGTGGGGACAGCCTGTTCTCACGTCCGCTTTCCCACAATATAAACAGCTTGCCTGCCCAATGACGTCATAACTGTAGAATGATGGAGGGCGAGTTCTTGGTTTCTTATGTGGGTTTATTGTTAGGCAGTTTCATTAACGTCCTCCCAGCGCGGTAACAACACACAACAACAGCAGTCACGTTTAGTCTACCGTAAAGCAGTTCTTCTGCCGTAAACAGCAATGTTGTGACACTCTTAAACAGAACAATACTGCCATCTACTGGATAGCCTCCAGAACACTGAAATTCAAGTATTTATTTTATTTATATGTATAATAAAATAAATATATATATATATATAGCTAGAATTCACTGAAAGTCAAGTATTTCATACATATATATATAATACTTGAGTTGGTGAATTCTAGCTTAAATATATTCCCCTCTTAACTGTATAAAGAATGGCTCAGGGACACAGAGAGGTAGCGTTGCTGTCATGTTTACTAGTCATTCAGGAAGTCCCCCCCAGCCCCAAAGCACCCTGGGATATGTAGGCATAGCCTACCACTACACCTCCCCTTCTTAGTTCAGCAACAACATATTCAAACACAAACTAATAAGCAAACTTATTCAAACATTTTAGATGAACTTAGACCACTGTAAATGAATAACTCTGACATAGTATTACAATCATCTTTCGCTTACACTTCTTTTTTTTTTTTTTTTTTTTTTTTTTTTTCCACAAACAAGAACTTGAAATACTTTAGAGTTCTACAAATCAAGTCTCTCAGGAGCCTTTGTCACTCTGCCTGACCTGGTGACTTGTGGTTGTCCAGAAGGAGTACCTGTGGCTCTGAGGTGGATTCTGTTTCTCCTCAGAACGCCCCTGTCAGTCTCTACCAAGTATGACCTTGGTGTGTGGGCATTTCCCAATACAGTCCCAGGGGTCGCTTCCGTGGTGACCCACACTTTCTGTCCAGACGGGAGCTCTGGGAGCGCACGGGAACGGTGGTGGTGGTTGTAGTTTGCAGCTTGCTTGCGTCGCCCTTCCTCATCCTTCTGGCGAAACTCCTGCAGCTCGGGCCATTTAGGGTCCAGCTTGCTTGAAGGCTGCGGCAGTGATGTGCGCAGGTTCCTCCCCATCAGCAACTGCGCTGGTGAGAATCCGTGCTCTAGCGGTGTGGCTCTGTATGCCAGTAGTGCCCTGACTTGGTCAGTGTCTTTTTCCCACAGCTTCTTGACAGTTTGAACAGCACGCTCCGCTTCACCATTCGCTTGTGGGTAGCGAGGACTGCTCGTGACATGTGTGAAGCTGCACTCTTTTGCAAATGCTCTGAATGCCTCCGACGAAAACTGGGGCCCATTGTCAGAAACCACGGTCTGTGCGTAACCATGATGACTAAAAGCATCTTTCACAGCTCCAATGGTGGCCTCAGATGTCGTAACTCTGAGCTCTGCCACCTCGATGTACCTAGAAAAATAATCAACAATAAGCAGGTAAGTCTTTTTGCTCCATTCAAACAGGTCCATCCCCACCTTTTGCCATGGGCGATCTGGTACTGTGGTCTCCATCAGCGGCTCTCTGTACTGGATTCTATATTTTTGGCACGTTTCACACTGGTCCACTGCCTCTCTGATGTGGGCAGTGATTCCAGGCCACCATACCGATTCCTTGGCTCTAGAGCGACATTTGGAGATTCCTTGATGACCTTCGTGAAGTTTAGTCATGATCTCCCTTCTGAGTGCTTGTGGTATCACCAGTCTCTCGCCTTTCATGAGAAGGTCATCTGCAAGATACAGGTCTGCTCTGACCTTCCAGTAGGGGGCAACGTCTGGCCTCAGCGTGTGTTTTTCCGGCCATTCTGTCAGACAGTAGTGTGACACTGTTTTGCATGTTTCATCTGCTTGTTGTGCCCGTTTAATTTCTTCCAATCGTGTGTCTGTAGCGGGGAGTGAGGACACAACAGTATTCACAAACACCTGGACCTCTCTTTCAAGTTCCAAGTCACCAGGTGACATCTTGTCCTGAAGCGGCGCTCTAGACAGCGTGTCTGCAGTGATGAGGTTTTTCCCTGGGACATGAACAATGTCATAATCATACCTCAGGAGTCGCAGACGAAATCTCAGAACCCTTGGTGGCAGATCATCCAAACCTCTGGTGCTCAACAGTGGGACCAGGGGCTTATGGTCTGTCAGGAGTGTGAAGTGTAGACCCTGCACGTAGGAGGTCAGTCTTTCGCACGCCCATGTTGCTGCCAGCGCCTCCTTTTCAATCTGCGCATAGCGCTTCTCTGTATCTGTCAGTCCTCTTGAAATAAACGTCACTGGTTGCCATGAGCCATCAGCCTGTTTCTGCGTGAGAACAGCACCTATTCCGTATGCTGATGCATCTGCTGCTACTTGAGTCTCTGCTGCATTTGAATATTTAGCAAGTGCTGTCGGTGAGCTCAGTCCTTCTTTCAGCTTTTGAAAAGCAGTCTGTTGAGGTTCCCCCCAGACCCACTCATTTTTTCTCCCTCAGTAGGTCTTTCAGGGGCACGGTGACAGTAGCCAGTTGTGGCAAGAATTTGGACAGGTAATTTGCCATGCCTATTAGGCGGCGCACATCCTCCGCGCATTCAGGCTCTGGCATCTGAAGAATCGCTTTTGTTTTGTTTGGGTCGGGCTCGATGCCTTTTGCCGAAACCTTGTGACCAACAAAGATCATGTGCTCCTTAGCAAACTCACACTTCTCGTTCAAAGTGAGGCCTTCCTCCTGCATTTTCTGGAGCACACTGTGCAGTCTTTGGTCATGTTCCTGTCTGTCACGGCCATACACAAGAACATCATCTGCATGACACAGCACGCCCTCAAAATCCTCCAACATTTGTGACATCCTTCTTTGAAAATGTTCTGGAGCGGATTTGATCCCAAAGGGCAGGCGGTTGAACAGATATCTCCCAAAAGGAGTGATGAATGTGGTTAATGGTCGTGATTTTGGGGTTAATGGGATTTGCCAAAATCCAGATCGAGCATCTAGTTTTGTGAAAACCTTTGCCTCTGACATCATCGCAAGTGTTTGGTCGACGGAAGGAAGAATATGGCGTTCTCTTTTCACTGCTTTGTTTAGCTTTGTGAGATCTACACAGATCCTGAGTTTGTCCTGCTTTGGTTTTGGAACCACAACCATTCCAGAGCACCAAGCCGTTGGTTCTGTCACTTTTGATATGACTCCCATAGTTTCCATTCTATCCAGTTCTTCACGCACTTTCTCTCTCAGTGGCAGTGGGACCCGTCTGGGTGTTGAGAGAGCATAAGGTGTCGCTCCTTTTTTCAGCTCTATGCGGTACGGCTCCTTCAGCTCACCAAGCCCATGGAACACCGCTGGATACGCTGCTTTGAAATCTGTTTCAGGCTGTGTCGCTGTGACAGCCTCTGCTCTGTGAACCAGTTGCATGGCCTCTATGGCTGGTAGTCCCAGAAGTGGTTGTGTCAGTCCTGCCACAACATAAACATGTTGGTCTGTAAAGAGGCCTTTTGCCAGCATTTTCCCCTGGAAACAGCCCTTTACATTCAGGGGGTTGCGTCCCGGTCCAAACAGTTTCTTAAGTGGTTTCTCCAACTTGCCATCTCGTGTTGGTTTAAAGACACTTTCCGGTATGGATGTCACGTCAGCTCCTGTGTCGATTTTAAAATTAATGGCTTCCCCGTTGAGTAGTATATTTTCCATCCAAGGCCTTGTAGTCTGTGTTTGCACCTCACCTAGAAAAGCATAGTCCTCCTGATCATTGTCACCGTCTGACTGGCACTCTGTGACTGTGTTTACTGCTTTCCCTCTGAAACAGGCCACTGCATAATGTCCAATTTTGCGACACTTGCGACATTCTACATCTTTAGCTGGGCAGTCTTTCCATGCATGTCTGCGTCCTTTTCCACATCGGCCACACTCTTTTTCTCCTTGAGTGTCTGACCTTTGGCCTTTGTTTGAGTGTTGAGGCTTTTTCCCCAGGCGCTGAAACCTTGTCTGAACAGCATCTAAATTTATCTTGGAGTCTCCTTCTCCAGCAGTGTTGTACATTAATGTCTGTTGTTTCTTAACAGTTTCACTTTGTCTCACTCTTTGTATTGTCTTCACCAGGGTCAATTCTGAGTCCATCTGTAGCTGTTCTGACAGCCTCCTGTCATTTATTCCAACCACAATTCTGTCTCTTATTAGCTCTTCCTTCAGATCTCTATAGTTACAATGTTCTGCTAACTTGTGCACAGTGGTGATGAATGCTTCTGCACTCTCTCCATCTTGTTGGAACCTCATGTTAAACTGGGCCCTTTCAAAAATCACATTGTGTTTTCCCACACAGTGCTGCTCAAATGCTTCTTTAACTGTATCATACTTCTTTTTGTTTTCATCAGTCAACGGTAAAACTGCCAAAATATCATCTGCTGCATCTCCCATAGCATAGAGAAGTGAATTCACCTGATACTCCTCTTCTTTCTCTGTTAATCCAGATACAACACGAAATCTCTCAAACCTTCTGATCCATCTTGGCCATCCTGACGGATTTAAGAAGTCAAATGGTTCTGGGTGTGATATTTGTGTAGATGCCATTGTATATTCCCTTAGTTGTCGATCAGGAAAGGTTTGTGTAGCTCCGCTAGCTTAGCAACTTTTCTTCACTTATCTCCGTTTTTTATTGTCAGCACTGAGCTTCCTCCAGGCTATATTCATGAAGAGATAACATCCACCGCTTCACAGGAGTATAAAGTTATAACTTTTGAGTTCTTTTTCACTCTCTGACACCATGTATAAAGAATGGCTCAGGGACACAGAGAGGTAGCGTTGCTGTCATGTTTACTAGTCATTCAGGAAGTCCCCCCCAGCCCCAAAGCACCCTGGGATATGTAGGCATAGCCTACCACTACAAGCCTACCACTACATTAACCACGCCCCCGCCCCACCCCCGACCACGCACCCCCACCCCCCACCTCCCGGTATCGGAGGTCTCAAGGTTGGCAAGTATGTGTCACTCCAACAGAAGTCTGTCGATTTGCGTACAAGCCGCAGATACATATGTTGTGAAATGAATAATTTACGCAAAATATTTTGTAAATGTTTATTATACTTGAACTGTTTCCAAACAGTGTCGGTGTCTGTTACCAGACAAAACAGAAGTTATCGTCATGGACCCAATAGCTGCGGAAGCTAGCTCTCCAATCAGCGAAACAGACTCCACAGTGACGTTTTGGTGAGTTTACAGAGGAATTTGTGAAACTGAAGCAATACAAAAAGAATACCATTGTAAGTTAATAATACTAACACAGACACCAGTGCATTGATTAACGTGGACCCCGACTTAAATAAGTTGAAAAACTTATTCGCGTGTTACCATTTAGTGGTCAATTGTACGGAATATGTACTGTACTTGTTAGCACATTAGCTAGAGGAAGGCTTCCAAACTTTTGGACTCGGGGGGGGGGGGGGGGGGGGGGGGGGGCGCGTTGAGCTCAACAATTTTTGCCGAAAGCCGACTGAATGTAAAGTACCGTATTTTCCGCACTATAAGGCGCACCTTCAATGAATGACCTATTTTTAAAACTTTGTTCATATATAAGGCGCACCGCATTATAAGGCGCATAGAATAGGTGCTACAGTAGAGGCTGGGGTTACGTTATGCATCCACTAGATGGAGCTGCGCTAAAGGGAATGTCAACAAAACAAATAGTGATTGTACCGACACTTCTACTTGCTGCTCTCTGTTCAACAACCCACTGTTCCAGTTTGTCCTCCAACTGTAGCCATCTCGCTTTGTTCCCTCGGAAACTCTGTTTAGTCTTCTTTACTCGGCGCAGGTCATCATGTTGCTTCCTCCACTTCCGCACCATTGATTCGTTAAAGGCCTACTGAAATGCGATTTTCTTATTCAAACGGGAATAGCAGGTCCATTCTATGTGTCATACTTGATCATTTCGCGATATTGCCATATTTTTGCTGAAAGGATTTAGTAGAGAACATCGACGATAAAGTTCGCAACTTTTGGTCGCTGATAAAAAAGCCTTGCCTGTACCGGAAGTAGCGTGACGTCACAGGTTGTGGAGCGCCTCACATCTGCACATTGTTTACAATCATGGCCACCAGCAGCGAGAGCGATTCGGACCGAGAAAGCAACGATTTCCCCATTAATTTGAGCGAGGATGAAAGATTCGTGGATGAGGAAAGGGAGAGTGAAGGACTAGAGGGCAGTGGAAGCGATTCAGATAGGGAAGATGCTGTGAGAGGCGGGTGGGACCTGTTATTCAGCTGGGAATGACTAAAACAGTAAATAAACACAAGACATGTATATACTCTATTAGCCACAACACAACCAGGCTTATATTTAATATGCCTCAAATTAATCCCGCATAACAAACACCTCCCCCCTCCCGTCCATATAACCCGCCAATACAAAAGAAACACCCGCACAACACACTCAATCCCACAGCCCAAAGTACCGTTCATATATTTCCCCAACGTTACATACGTGACATGCACATAGCGGCACGCACGTACCGGCAAGCGATCAAATGTTTGGAAGCCGCAGCTGCGTACTCACGGTACCGCGTATCCAACTCAAAGTCCGCCTGGTAAGAGTCTCTGTTGTCCCAGTTCTCCACAGGCCAATGGTAAAGCTTGACTGTCATCTTTTCGGGAATGTAAACAATGAAACACTACGTGTTTGTGTTGCTGCAGCCTTCCGCTAATACACCGCTTCCCACCTACAGCTTTCTTCTTTGCTGTCTCCATTATTCATTGAACAAATTGCAAAAGATTCACCAACACAGATGTCCAGAATACTGTGGAACTTTGCGATGAAAACAGACGACTTAATAGCTGGCCACAATGCTGTCCCGAAATATCCGCTACAGTCCGTGACGTCACGCGCAAACGTCATCATACGAGACGTATTCAGCAGGATATTTCGCAGGAAAATTAAAATTGCACTTTACTAATCCAACCCGGCCGTATTGGCATGTGTTGCAATGTTAAGATTTCATCATTGATATATAAACTATCAGACTGCATGGTCGGTAGTAGTGGGTTTCAGTAGGCCTTTAATGTTAAATCCTCTCGCTGCTGCTCTATTCCCGTGTTCTACTGCGTGACTGATCGCCTTGAGTTTAAACTCTGCGTCTTAAGCGTGTCTCTTAATAGGAGCCATTTTTGGGTCTTTACAAAAAGTTTAGGTCTCGCAAATACGGTAAGCAGCCGCCGACTTCATTTTCCCCCGTAGAAGAAGAAGCACTTCTTCTTCTACGGAAAGCAGCTGCCGAATTCATTTTCCCCCGTAGAAGAAGCGTGGGGGAAAATGAAGTCGGCGGCTGCTTACCGTAGTTGCGAGACCTGCTGGGGCTCAATATTGGTCCATATATAAGGCGCACCGGATTATAAGGCGCACAGTCCCCCCCCCCCCCCCCAACCTCGCCCAACTCAACCTCCTCATGCTCTCTCAGGGAGAGCATGTCCCATATTCCAAGCTGCTGTTTTGAGGCATGTTAAAAAAAATAATGCACTTTTTGACTTCAATAATAAATATGGCAGTGCCATGTTGGCATTTTTTTTTCCATAACTTGAGTTGATTTATTTTGGAAAACCTTGTTACATTGTTTAATGCATCCAGCGGGGCATCACAACAAAATTAGGCATAATAATGTGTTAATTCCACGACTGTATATATCGGTATCGGTTGATATCGCAATCGGTAATTAAGAGTTGGACAATATCGGAATATCATATATCGGCAAAAAAGCCGTTATCGGACATCTCTAATTACAATGCATGATGGGGAAAATGTTAAACACTGTCTCCACTATCCTCCATATTTAGCGCATTTTAGCTACTTGATAGTTCTGATTGATTACAAAACTTTAAGGAGGACAGTGGAACCTCGATTCACCAATGCTTCTATTTGCCTTCTTTTCGTCCATCCATCCATCAATCCATCTTCTTCCGCTTATCCGAGGTCGGGTCGCGGCGGCAGCAGCTTAAGCAGGGAAGCCCAGACTTTCCTCTCCCCAGCCACTTCATCCAGCTCCACCCGGGGGATCCCGAGGCGTTCCCAGGCCAGCCGGGAGACATAGTCTTCCCAACGTGTCCTGGGTCTTCCCCGTGGCCTCCTACCGGTCGGACGTGCCCTAAACACCTCCCTAGGGAGGCGTTCAGGTGGCATCCTGACCAGATGCCCGAACCACCTCATCTGGCTCCTCTCCATGTGGAGGAGCAGCGGCTTTACTTTGAGCTCCCCCCGGATGGCAGAGCTTCTCACCCTATCTCTAAGGGAGAGCCCCGCCACCCCGCGGAGGAAACTCATTTCGGCCGCTTGTACCCGCGATCTTGTCCTTTCGGTCATAACCCAAAGCTCATGACCATAGGTGAGGATGGGAACGTAGATCGACCGGTAAATTAAAAGCTTTTCCTTCCGGCTCAGCTCCTTCTTCACCACAACGGATCGATACAGCGTCCGCATTACTGAAGACGCCGCACCGATCCGCCTGTCGATCTCACAATCCACTCTTCCCTCACTCGTGAACAAGACTCCGAGGTACTTGAACTCCTCCACTTGGGGCAGGGTCTCTTCCGCAACCCGGAGATGGCACTCCACCCTTTTCTGGGCGAGAACCATGGATTCGGACTTGGAGGTGCTGATTCTCATCCCAGTCGCTTCACACTCAGCTGCGAACCGATCCAGCGAGAGCTGAAGATCCTGGCCAGATGAAGCCATCAGGACCACATCATCTGCAAAAAGCAGAGACCTAATCCTGCAGCCACCAAACCAGATCCCCTCAACGCCTTGACTGCACCTAGAAATTCTGTCCATAAAAGTTATGAACAGAATCGGTGACAAAGGGCAGCCTTGGCGGAGTCCAACCCTCACTGGAAACGTGTCCGACTTACTGCCGGCAATGCGGACCAAACTCTGGCACTGATCATACAGGGAGCGGACCGCCACAATCAGACAGTCCGATACCCCATACTCTCTGAGCACTCCCCACAGGACTTCCCGAGGGACACGGTGGAATGCCTTCTCCAAGTCCACAAAACACATGTAGACTGGTTGGGCAAACTCCCATACACCCTCAAGGACCCTGCCGAGAGTATAGAGCTGGTCCACAGTTCCAGGACGAAAACCACACTGTTCCTCCTGAATCCGAGGTTCGACTATCCGGCGTAGCCTCCTCTCCAGCACACCTGAATAGACCTTACCGGGAAGGCTGAGGAGTGTGATCCCACGATAGTTAGAACACACCCTCCGGTTCCCCTTCTTAAAGAGAGGAACCACCACCCCGGTCTGCCAATCCAGAGGTACCGCCCCCGATGTCCACGCGATGCTGCAGAGTCTTGTCAACCAAGACAGCCCCACAGCATCCAGAGCCTTAAGTGGTTCTTAACCTTGTTGGAGGTACCGAACCCCACCAGTTTCATATGCGCATTCACCGAACCCGAACCGTAATCATACAATGATGTTATTATATTAAAGAAATACTAATAAAGGTATATTTTACAAACAGAAAGTTACGGGAATGTACACATGATCCCATGTTTACATCTCATTGTGCAACGTGTGGATGTTTTAGTGGGAACTAAATGCGATATCTGAAAGGGGTACAAATTATTTCCAAAGCAGGACCCCCCACCCAGACATATAATACTAGTACACAGCTCATGAAAAACAATATGTTATAGTCATTGTAAGTGGGCCAAAACACTTATATTACAAAATAATATCATGGAAATGACTGCTGTCATTTCATTCTAATAATAAAACATTGAGCTTGTTATTTAGTCAGGTTTGGGACAGGTGTGCTGCAGGTGTGACCACAGTGCATGTGCACGTCTGACGTCGCTCACATGCGCTCCACTGAATGCTCAAGGAGTTTTTGCGTTTGCTCTCAGATATGGAAAATTAGAGGGAACATTGTTTGGGGGGTATCCATAATACGTTGACAGGAAGAAGTTTTTATTTACACCAGGCATGTCCAAAGTGCGGCCCGAGGGCCATTTGTGGCCCCCAGCTAATTTGTTAACGGCCCCCGGCACATTCTGCAAATGCTACAACAAAAATGTAAAACATGAAAAAGTGTAATAAAATAGTAAACAGGTGAAATGTAACAAGAAAAAGTGGCAATGTTGACACTAATAACACAAAGCTGCCATGCGGACTGTTATTGACCTATTGAAGGCTCCAATTACTTCACTGGAACAATTCCACTTTGAAATATTTTGGGGGGAAAATATTGCATATTTTGTGCGAAACAAAGTTTTCTTTTTATAAAAAGGGCAACAAACAAAAAAAAAATGAAAAAGTTATAAAATCTTATAATCAACAGATCTACAGACTTAAGCGTTAATAGTAAAAAAAAAAAAGAAAGAAATTTGGCTTATTTTCAACACTTATTCTTTTTATTTTTTTTATTGTTATGAATTATTGACCTATTTAAGGTTGCAATTACTTCACATCAAATATTCCACTTTGAAATGTTTTGGGGGAAAATGTTGCATAGTTTGTGCGTTTGCCATATAAATACGGGTTTTGACATAAAGGGCATAAACATAAAAACAAAATAAAAAAAAAACGTTATATAACGACAGACAGACCTGAAGTTGATATCGAGATTCAAGCGTTAAATGAAAAAATAATAATTTATGACTTACTTCTAACATTTTTTATGACTGACACCCTTCCGGGTACCGGGGACCAAACTTGAGGAAAGCCATAAAGGTTAAAAAAAAACAACAACTATATATTGTATTGGTTTTAAAAAAGGAAAAATATAAAAATGGCCCCCGCATGCTTTGATTTTTCAGTCTGTGGCCCTGAGTGGAAAAAGTTTGGACACCCCTGATTTACACGATGGGTCGGGTGTGTCGCGTGTTGTCAGTTACAAACCCCGTTTCCATATGAGTTGGGAAATTGTGTTAGATGTAAATATAAACGGAATACAATGATTTGCAAATCCTTTTCAACCCATATTCAGTTGAATGCACTACAAAGACAACATATTTGATGTTCAAACTTATAAACGTTTTTTTTTGTGCAAATAATCATTAACTTTAGAATTTGATGCCAGCAACACGTGACAAAGAAGTTGGGAAAGGTGGCAATAAATACTGATAAAGTTGAGGAATGCTCATCAAACACTTATTTGGAACATTCCACAGGTGAACAGGCAAATTGGGAACAGGTGGGTGCCATGATTGGGTATAAAAGTAGATTCCATGAAATGCTCAGTCATTCACAAACAAGGATGGGGCGAGGGTCACCACTTTGTCAACAAATGCGTGAGCAAATTGTTGAACAGTTTAAGAAAAACCTTTCTCAACCAGCTATTGCAAGGACTTTAGGGATTTCACCATCTACGGTCCGTAATATCATCAAAGGGTTCAGAGAATCTGGAGAAATCACTGCACGTAAGCAGCTAAGCCCGTGACCTTCGATCCCTCAGGCTGTACTGCATCAACAAGCGACATCAGTGTGTAAAGGATATCACCACATGGGCTCAGGAACACTTCAGAAACCCACTGTCAGTAACTACAGTTGGTCGCTACATCTGTAAGTGCAAGTTAAAACTCTCCTATGCAAGGCGAAAACCGTTTATCAACAACACCCAGAAACGCCGTCGGCTTCGCTGGGCCTGAGCTCATCTAAGATGGACTGATACAAAGTGGAAAAGTGTTCTGTGGTCTGACGAGTCCACATTTCAAATTGTTTTTGGAAACTGTGGACGTCATGTCTTTCGGACCAAAGTGGAAAAGAACCATCCGAATTGTTTTAGGCGCAAAGTTGAAAAGCCAGCATTTGTGATGGTATGGGGGTGTATTAGCGCCCAAGACATGGGTAACTTACACATCTGTGACGGCGCCATTAATGCTGAAAGGTACATACAGGTTTTGGAGCAGCATATGTTGCCATCCAAGCAACGTTACCATGGACGCCCCTGCTTATTTCAGCAAGACAATGCCACGCCACGTGTTACATCAACGTGGCTTCATAGTAAAAGAGTGCGGGTACTAGACTGGCCTGCCTGTAGTCCAGACCTGTCTCCCATTGAAAATGTGTGGCACATTATGAAGCCTAAAATACCACAACGGAGACCCCCGGACTGTTGAACAAGTTAAGCTGTACATCAAGCAAGAATGGGAAAAAATTCCACCTGAGAAGCTTCAAAAATGTGTCTCCTCAGTTCCCAAACGTTTACTGAGTGTTGTTAAAAGGAAAGGCCATGTAACACAGTGGTGAACATGCCCTTGCCCAACTACTTTGGCACGTGTTGCAGCCATGAAATTCTAAGTTAATTATTTGCAAAAAAAAATAAAGTTTATGAGTTTGAACATCAAATATGTTGTCTTTGTAGCATATTCAACTGAATATGGGTTGAAAAGGATTTGCAAATCATTGTATTCCGTTTATATTTACATCTAACACAATTTCCCAACTCATATGGAAACGGGGTTTGTACATTGAAAATTGTTATACGCTTCTTTTTTTCTTTGATTTTGTGCGTGGCATGGATTTGTCGTGCGCAGAGGACGCGTGAGCAGGGAACGAAGATGGCGGCAAGCTCGCGGCAATTATACGGTCAGAGATTCAAATCGGGCCAGATTCCTTATTCGACTTGCGACGTCTTGAGGGCCCGCGGTCCGTAGGTTGGATACCCCCCGCCTGATCTGCTATCACACGGAATCTACCGCCGACTAATACTCCCATCGTGTGATGTCACAGCGGCTTAAGGTGTGCATGTGCGTGTGAGATTACCAAAAGAGGATACGTCCAAGAGTGTGTGTGTGTGTGTGTGTGTGTGTGTGTGTGTGTGTGTGTGTGTGTGTGTGTGTGTGTGTGTGTGTGTGTGTGTGTGTGTGTGTGTGTGTGTGTGTGTGTGTGTGTGTGTGTGTGTGTGTGTGTGTGTGTGTGTGTGTGTGTGTGTGTGTGTGTGTGCAAGACAGGGGTAATTGAGCTCAGAGGGTTTTCTGTCATTGGTGGCAGAGGGGAAATTGGAATCTTCAGAATCCATTAGAGAGGCCCTTTGACGGCAGCTTTGTGTGTGTGTGTGTGTGTGTGTGTGTGTGTGTGTGTGTGTGTGTGTGTGCCCATTTGTTCAGTGACAGACTAGAGGAGGTGTGTGTTTGTGTCGGAGTGAAGCGAGCAGGGTAAAAATAACGCGCAAAGTCACAAATCAAGTGAAACTTTCTTGCTTGCTTTGCAGTGTGCACGCCAGAGGGGTCCCTGGCGTCTCGGCCGGCGCAAGCTGCTGCGCGGGGAGAACGCGGAGGAAGAGGAGAGGAGCGCAAACAGCAGGTAATCAACGGCAGATGGCGACGCGCTTCCTCCCTGCAGAGCTGTCACTCTCACCTTCTCTCTCTCTCTCTCTCTCTCTCTCTGCACTCCCACTGCATCGCTACCCACTCAACACGTGCACAACCTCACTACTTTGCTTTACCGGGTCCTACCGCGCCCTGTCGGGCTCTACTGTACCCATCTTTGACCTTTTGGCGCCACTCACCGCAAGCATCATTGATTAAAATAATCCCTACCGCGCTCTACCGGGCTCTAGTATACCCATCTTTGACCTTTTGGCGCCACTCACCGTAAGCAGCATTGATAAAAAATAATCCCTTCCAAGCTTTACCGGGCTCTACCGGGCTCCACTATACCCATCTTTGACCTTTTGGCGCCACTCACCGCAAGCATCATTGATTAAAATAATCCCTACCAAGCTCTACCGGGGTCTACCGAGCTCTTCCGGGGTCTACCGGGCTCTAGTATACCCATCTTTGACCTTTTGGCGCCACTCACTGCAAGCATCATTGATTAAAAATAACCCTACCGCACTCTACCATGCTCTACCGGGTTGTACCGAGCTCTACCGCGCCCTATCGCGCTCTACCAGGCTCTACCGGGCTCTACTATACCCATTTTTGACCTTTTGGTGCCACTCACCGCAAGCAGCATTGATAAAAAATAATCCCCACCGCACTCTACTGCGCTCTACCGGGCTCTACTCTACCCATTTTTGACCTTTTGGCGCCACTCACCGCAAGCATCATTGATTAAAAATAATCCCCACCGTGCTCTACTGTGCTCTACCACACTCTACCACTCCCTATTGCGCTCTACCGGGCTCTACTATACCCATTTTTGACCTTTTGGCGCCACTCACCGCAAGCAGCATTGATAAAAAATAATCCCCACCGCGCTCTACTGCGCTCTACCGGGCTCTACCGGGCTCTACTCTACCCATCTTTGACCTTTTGGCGCCATTCGCCGGAAGCGTCATTGATTAGAAATAACCCCTACCGGGCTCTACTGTACCCATTTTTGACCTTTTGGCGCCACTCGCCGCAAGCAGCATTGATTGAAAATAATCCCCACCGTGCTCTACTGTGCTCTACCAGGCTCTACCGCTCCCTATCGCGCTCTACCGGGCTCTACTGTACCCATCTTTGACCTTTTGGCGCCACTTGCCACACGCATCATTGATTAAAAATAATCCCTACCATGCTCTACTGTGCTCTACCGTGTTCTACTGTACCCATCTTTGACCTTTTGGCGCCACTCACGGCAAGCATCATTGATTAAAAATAATCCCTACCGGGCTCTACTTTACCCATCTTTGACCTTTTGGCGCCACTCACCGCAAGCATCATTGATTAAAAATAATCCCTACCACGCTCTACCGTGCTCTATCGCGCTCTGCTGTACACATCTTTGACCTTTTGGCACCACTCACCGCAAGCATCATTGGTTAAAAATAATCCCTACCGTACTCTACCGGGCTCTACCGTGTTCTACTGTAGCCATCTTTGACCTTTTGGCGGCACTCCCATCACATCATTGATTAAAAATAATCTCTACCGGGCTCTACCGTGCCCATCTTTGACCTTTTGGCGCCACTCCCATCACATCATTGATTAAAAATAATCTCTACCGGGCTCTACCGTGCCCATCTTTGACCTTTTGGCGCCACTCCCATCACATCATTGATTAAAAATAATCATTTCATTTCATTTCATTTTCAAGTTTATTTCGAATATGTAGACAAAACAAAAACAACAAATTTTGAAAAATAACAACAAAAAAGCCATTCAAGAATGAATAACAAAAACAATAATAATAATAATATAAATAGTAATAATAAAAAGCAAAAGAAACAAGAAATGAAAATAAACATTTAATGTAAACATATCCGAAAAGGAGTGAGAAGAAGTAAAAACTTATGTACTCCCACCCCTCTTATTACTTACTGTATGTTTAATAATAATAATAATAATAATAATAGTATATAAAAATGTTATGTCATATAAACACATATACATATATAAGCATGTACACACACATACATACATACACACATACATATATATACATACATATATATATATATACACATACATATACATACATGTACATCCACAACACACATTTAACAAGTAACTATGAATGTGACACAACAGCGTGTATACATAGTATACATATACATACACATACAAACCCACTGACTCTTAGTGCAGTTCACTATATCCTGTGAACAATATATTTTTGTACATTCTTTTAAAAACATTGATGCTTGGACTTTGCTTATGTACTTCGCTCAGATTGTTCCACAACTTGACACCTGTGATGGAAATGCGAAAACTTTTCATGGTGGAATTTCTCATCTGAATTTTAAAATTGAGTTCTCTCCTCAAACTATGCCCCCCCTCACGTTCACTAAACATGTTTTGAATGTTCAGTGGTAACAAATGGTTCCTAGCCCTGTACATAGTTATTGCTGTTTGATATGAGACAATGTCGGTGAATTTTAATAATTTAGACTGTAATAGACCAACTAAAATGTATCAGTGGAAACCCTGTTGACCTTTTTAACCTATATGACCTGAGGTCACGTCTGTTTCAAGCACTTGGCGGGCAAACAAGCACCCAGAGCAGATTGGGTCGTACTGCCTCCAGGTTATGTTTCGCAATTCCCAACACCAACACCGCTTTTGGCTATGCGTGAGCTCGATGCTAATTTACATTGGATTTGCCATAGACATGCCGCTGATTAGCATTAGAGATTTTTACACGGCGATCTCAACACCTCCACATTGTGTAACAAAAACTACAACTACGATGGACGTCACACTAACAGCTATTGTGTGGTAAGTACAATACTTGCAGTGCAAACACTTTTAGGGCGCAACAAAAGACTAGGGGGTAGGTGGTAGCGGAGGGTGTATATATTTTCAACTATTTATTTTATATATGTATATATATATATATATATATATATATATATATATATATATATATATATATATATATATATATATATATATATATATATATATATATATATATATATATATATATATATATATATATATACACACTACCGTTCAAAAGTTTGGGGTCACATTGAAATGTCCTTATTTTTGAAGGAAAAGCACTGTACTTTTCAATGAAGATAACTTTAAACTAGTCTTAACTTTAAAGAAATACACTCTATACATTGCTAATGTGGTAAATGACTATTCTAGCTGCAAATGTCTGGTTTTTGGTGCAATATCTACATAGGTGTATAGAGGCCCATTTCCAGCAACTATCACTCCAGTGTTCTAATGGTACAATGTGTTTGCTCATTGGCTCAGAAGGCTAATTGATGATTACAAAACCCTTGTGCAATCATGTTCACACATCTGAAAACAGTTTAGCTCGTTACAGAAGCTACAAAACGGACCTTCCTTTGAGCAGATTGAGTTTCTGGAGCATCACATTTGTGGGGTCAATTAAACGCTCAAAATGGCCAGAAAAAGAGAACTTTCATCTGAAACTCGACAGTCTATTCTTGTTCTTACAAATGAAGGCTATTCCAAAAAATTGTTTGGGTGTATATATATATATATATATATATATATATATATATATATATATATATATATATATATATATATATATATATATATATATATATATATATATATATATAATCTGTCATTTTGGAACTTGCGAGCGTACTTCTTCTTCTTACTCATCGTCGCCATGTCTCTTCTTCGTTCTTCTGCTTCGTCTCTGTTATGTTTTTGGACATTACTACTTGCCGTAGTGTTGAAGCAATGCATGATGGGAATCCGGATGTTGTGTGTCAGTGTATTAACGTGGAATAAACACACGCTGAGAAATTGCTCCGTGCCGGCCTACTTTATGGGTTATAGATAAACCTATGGATAACGGAGACATATATAATAGTCTCCTTTTCAGGTGAGAGAGGACGCTAAAGGCAGTGCCTTTAAGGCACGCCCCCAATATTGTTGTCCGGGTGAAAATTGAGAGAAATTCGGGAGGGACACTGAAATTCGTGAGTCTCCCGGGAAAATCGGGAGGGTTGGCAAGTATGCCAAAAGCCCCACAAATACTCATCACAATATGTATGTCTCTCTCTCTTTCTACATTTATCTTTAATGTGCTTTTGACATTCATGCTTCCCACGGGACATTTATCCACCGACAACTTCTTTTTTTTTTTTTTTTTTAACGTTCCACTAACTCATGGACAGTTCGCCGTATCATTTGACAAACACATTTATGTCCCACTCTGAATGGCTGACAAATAGCTTTTATCACGTCCTATTTCACGGGCTGGAATGCAGCGCTGCGCTTCCTGTTTGGCCTTTTCCAGGGCCTGCTCCAGAGGGGAACTTGTTCAGGACCGTTCGTCCAGTTGTTCTCCAATTTCAACCACCTGCAGTCGACAAATGGCAGACACTTTTTGTCATGTAGAGTTAGGACTCTGGCCAGCAATTCAAAGACCTGGGGCCGTACTTATCAAGCTTCTTAGAATTACTCCTAAGAAGTCTGCTAAGAGTTGACTTAAGAGTAAATAAATTCTTCGCTGAAAGCTGCACTTAAAAGTTAGTTATCAAGCGTCTTACTCACACTTTCAGCGAAGTGTAGGACTGAATCTTAAGTGTCACACTCAGAGCTGAATTACGACATTACTATGTGCCGTAAACGGAATTTTAGGTGACGTAATTTCTGTGTCCATAGAAATGACCAATCACGGAAGGGAATCCGTTGTCTAAGAATAAAGAAATATCTTGGAAATATTTAAGTGGACAATGGGAGTGTATATTTTGACAATAAACTACAAAATAATACAAAACAAACTAGTCCCCGCCAGCACTCACGCTACCGCTCCCTCTCTTCTCTCGCCCACACACTCACTGACGTCACTCACCTCACGGCCACACACATACGCTACTGTCATAACATTTTCTTTCCAATTCATTAATTAGGCAACTCATTTGAAACTGGTGTGGGTGGCTCTATATATACTAGCCCACTGCAGACACATGCAGAAATCAACAAGGAATCGAAAAGTATTAAATCTGTGACAAAAATAATATCCGCTCTGTCTAAACGATACCGTTTGATCAGCTGCTCGTCATCAAAAAAAACCAAAACATTGTTCCGTTCCCTGAACGTTCGCGCACGTCTCTCTCGCCTCAGTGCCATCCCCTGCTGGCAACTCCTAACCACTTAAGACACCTCTGAAGGTTTCTTAAATATCGTGGAGAGTAGGAGTGATTCTTAGACTTAAGAACGTTGATAAAAAGCTTTTATTCTTAAGTTTGAGAGTAGGACTAAATTTCGCAAATTCTCAGGACTTAAGTGTAAAATGGCACTCTAAGACACTTGATAAGTACGGCCCCAGGTCGTTGATCATCAAACTGTCATCACTTCTAATCAGATCTCCTTCAAACTAGGGCTGCAACTAACGATTAATTAGATAATCGATTAATCTGTCAATTATTACTTCGATTAATCGATTAATAATCGGATAAAAGAGACAAACTACATTAGACTTAGACTTCCTATTTATTTCTATCCTTTCCAGTATTTTATTGAAAAAACCCCCAGCATACTGGCACCATACTTATTTTGGATTATTGTTTCTCAGCTGTTTGTACATGTTGCAGTTTATAAATAAAGGTTTATCTAAAAAAAAAAAAAAAAAAAAAAAAATGCCTCTGCGCATGCGCATAGCATAGATCCAACGAATCGATGACTAAATTAATCGCCAACTATTTTTATAATCGATTTTAATCGATTTAATCGATTAGTTGTTGCAGCCCTACTTCAAACATTTTTTTTTTAACCGCAACTTGAGTCATTATTATGCAATAGTAGGAAAATATTAAGGCTGAAACGACGCGTCGACGTAGTCGACGTCATCGGTTACGTAAATACGTCGACGCCGTTTTTGTGCGTCGACGCGTCGCATATTTACGTCACACTACCGTCATGGCGGACCGCAAAGCAGACGATCAAAGCAGACGATGCGAGCGGTGCGAGCGAGGGGGGAAAAGCATGCCAAAAGTGGTCAAAAGTGTGGGAGTATTTCAATAAACGGCCTAATAATGTTGTTGTATGCACACTGTGTCGAGCGGAAATGGCCTATCATAGCAGCACAACGGCTATGAACGAACATTTGAAAAGAAAACCATCAACTAGTCAATCGTCCGCGCGAGCATACGTTGTCATCATTACACAAAAACATGAATGTGTCATTTGTATCTGCTAGGGGTGTAACGGTACGTGTTTTGTATTGAACCGTTTCGGTACGGGGCTTTCGGTTCGGCACGGGGGTGTACCGAACGAGTTTCTAAGCTAAAGCTAACTTTAGCTGCTAAAGTCTTAACAAGCTGCTTCGCTCCTCTGCGTCTGTCCCAGCACGCAGCATTGTCCCACCCACACAACCATCTGATAGGTACACACGCAGCATTGTCCCACCCACACAACCATCTGATTGGTACACACGCAGCATTGTCCCACCCACACAACCATCTGATAGGTACACACGAAGCATTATCAGCCAATCAGCAGTGTGTATTCAGAGCGCATGTAGTCAGCGCTTCAGCGTGGAGCAGATAGGTGTTTAGCAGGTGAGCATCAGGCAGCGGACTCTCCCCAAATGATAATAAACACCTCCCAGTCAACTACTAGTAACATCACTATGAGCCCGTTGACCTTCTAAAAATATAAACTACAGCTCAGCTCACTCGCAGTCCTGGCTTGAGGTGAAGGCTAATTACCTCTCGTTCCAGCCACATCGACCCCTTCTGAGCGCCTATTTTCAGCTGCTGGGAATATTGTAAACAAGAAAAGAACCAAACATGTACACATGCTAACCTGTCTTCATTACAACTGTTAGTCACTCACTGGAATGAGTAGAATTGGTTATTGTGTACTGTGTTGGACTGGATGTTTATTTTGCACATTTTAAAAGCAATACTTAATGTTTACAGTGCTCCAGAATATTTAGATTGCCACTTTTTTGTATTGGATGTTTATCTTTATTTTTGCACATTTTAGCAAATAAGCAATACTTTCACTTTTGTTGAAATGTTTACACTGTTGTTACAGAATATTTCGTTTTGCACTTTTTTGTATTGGATGTTTATCTTTATTTTTGCACATTTTAAAGCAAAATAAGCAATACTTTTACTTTTGAAATGCTTATACTATTGCAGAATATTAAGATTTGCACTGGACGTTGACTTTTATATTTGCACATTAAAAAGCAAATAAGCTACTTTTAATTTTGTTAAATGTTAAAAGTTTTAAATGTTTACATTGTTACAGAATATTTAGTCATGTTGTTGTCAATGTTGACTGAGTGGCCATACTTCTTTTTTTTTGTAAATAAAAGCCATGCCTTTTGAAAAAACGGGCCTACATTTATTTTTTCATCTTCATTTTGAATAAAAAAAAAAAATCGGTAAAAGGAAAAATAATCTATAGATTAATCGAAAAAAATAATCTATAGATTAACCGATTAATCGAAAAAATAATCTATAGATTAATCGATAGAAAAATAATCGTTAGCTGCAGCCTTAGAAAATATTGTCGATTTATTTTTTAGCAGTTCTGGCTACTTGAAAAAGGGGTAGTGTTTTCAGTTTGTGATCTTCCCAGTGTTCGTGGGATCCGGTTTTCAATGAAAATGTCCAACAAAAGTTTGCGTGCTTTCTTGGTTTGACGGTAAATTATAGCGCTGAACAAACACATCCGTTTACTAGCGTATCATTCCGCAGAATCCAGTAATACTCTAAGTGTACTACTGGAAAATAAGCCTCTGTTGGGCCAAAGAAAATGGCAGCTCTTTGATAAAGAAGGTGAGTAACGCTTGCCTGGAGTCCACATTCTGCTCATGGCCTTCTTCGCCAACAAATCTTCAATAAAATATCAAATGTAAAAGTTAAAGTACCAATGATTGTCACACACACACTAGGTGTGGTGAAAATTGTCCTCTGCATTTGACCCATCCCCTTGTTCACCCCCTGGGAGGTGAGGGGAGCAGTGGGCAGCAGTGGTGGCCGCGCCCGGGAATCATTTTTGGTGATTTAACCCCCAATTCCAACCCTTGATGCTGAGTGCCAAGCAGGGAGGTAATGGGTCCCATTTTTATAGTCTTTGGTATAAGGAACTCACAACCTACCGATCTGAGGGCGGACACTCTAACCACTAGGCTACCGAGTAGGCGTTGCCCTATGCAAATTTTTCACTTCCGATATGATGCCGATATTGGAGCTTTTGTTGTTGGCCGATAATAATCCAATGTGACATCTGAAGTAATCACACATACTTTTATTTTGTAGGCCATATCAAGTGAAATGACTCAAAAGAACGGTAGGTATGAAAAACCCCTTACCTATTTACCTAGTGGACACAATGACAAGCTCAAGATGCAGTAAGTTGAATGATGCTGACACGCTTGTTACTAGGTACTTTTTTAAATACGCCTCGGCCTTGGATATCCCAAGGAATATGCAACTATAATTATATTGATATTTGTTTATTAGACTTAGACAAACTTTAATGATCCACAAGGGAAATTGTTCCACACAGTAGCTCAGTTACAATGATGGAAAGTGTAAGGATGGAAAGGACAATGCAGGTATAAATAGACTAAATATAGCGATATAAAATATAACATATATACTTAATATTTACATAATATATGTACAGTATATTATATATACTGATATATTATATTATATTATTATGTTAGGTTTTTATGATGGGATGTTTGGCAGAAGTAAATGTTGATGAGTGAGTGGGAGAGTGAAGCAGAGCCCTAAGAAGGGAACACTTTCCCTTTTTGGAACAATTTCCCTTGTGGATCAATACAGATTGTCTAAGTCTAAGTCCAAGAGATACTGGTTTGGTGGAGTTGGCCTCCATCACCAGATATAATATTGAAGAATTCTAATGTTAGTGGGTCATATTTGAGGTGTTTTTGGGGAAATAGCTTCATGTTTGGTACTGTAGGGATCTGGTCTGACCTTCTATTGGAACAAATGACTACAAACACCTGAGGCAGCAGCGTAGAAGAAAAGGCACACGTGCAAAGGTGAAGTGTAAAGACAATAAGAAATGATCAACATTGAAATGTGGTCAGTGTGGTGGGAATGACATTTATATAGCCATCTTCTCTATAGTGATGATTGCGTGTGCAAAACAAGTCTATTGGGAACACCTCTTGTAAAAAGACTTGTAGAAAATAGTGTGCATGGACACAGTTGAGTCACTGTGTGTGAGTGTGTGTGTGTGTGTGTGTGTGTGTGTGTGTGTGTGTGTGTGTGTGAGTGTGTGTGTGTGTGTGTGTGTGTGTAATGATTAGCCTTCTCTTAATGGGAAAATAACGTCAGAGTCACTGGGACGTTTAATCCATCTGAGCTGATTCTGTTTCCATCACAGCTATTGATCAACTCGCTGACAAATCAACAGGGGGGTGTTGTGTGTGTGTGTGTGTGTGCGTGTGTGCGTGTGTGTGTGTGTGTGTGTATGTGTGTTTAAGTGTAAAAGGGCCACCTTAAGCAGCCTTTCACTTTGCTACAATAATCCCCCCTCTGACATTGTCCTTCATTTGTTTTACGCCTCTATCTACTCCTGCTTCCTCTCTTCCTGCTTCCTATTTCCTCTCTTCCTGCTTCCTCTCTTCCTGCTTCCTCTCTTCCTGCTTCCTATTTCCTCTCTTTCTGCTTCCTCTCTTTCTGCTTCCTCTCTTCCTGCTTCCTCCCCCAGCTTCCTCTCTTCCTGCTTCCTCTCTTCCTGCTTTCTCTCTTCCTGATTCCTCTTCCTGCTTCCTCTCCTCCTGTTTCCTCTCTTCCTGCTCCCTCTCTTCCTGCTTCCTGTTTCCTCACTTCCCATTTCCTCTCTTCCTACTCCCTCTCTTCCTGCTTCCTCTCCTCCTGCTTCCTGTCTTCCTGCTTCCTCTTCCTGCTTCCTCTCCTCCTGTTTCCTCTCTTCCTGCTTTCTCTCTTCCTGCTTCCTCTTCCTGCTTCCTCTCCTCCTGTTTTCTCTCTTCCTGCTCCCTCTCTTGCTGCTTCCTGTTTCCTCGCTTCCTATTTTCTGTCTTCCTGCTTCCTCTTCTCCTGCTTCCTCTCTTCCTACTCCCTCTCTTCCTGCTTCCTCTTCCTGCTTCCTCTCCTCCTGCTTCCTCTCCTCCTGCTTCCTCTCCTCCTGTTTCCTCTCTTCCTGCCCCCTCTCTTCCTGCTTCCTGTTTCCTCGCTTCCTACTCCCTCTCTTCCTGCTTCCTCTCCTCCTGCTTCCTCTCTTCCTGCTTCCTGTTTCCTCACTTCCTATTCCCTCTCTTTCTACTCCCTCTCTTCCTGCTTCCTCCTCCAGCTTCCTCTCTTCCTGCTTTCTTTCTTCCTGCTTACTCTTCCTGCTTCCTCTCCTCCTGCTTCCTCTCCTCCTGCTCCATCTCTTCCTGCTTCCTGTTTCCTCTCTTCCTATTTCCTCTCTTTCTGCTTCCTCTCCTCCTGCTCCCTCTCTTCCTGCTTCCTCTTCTCCTGCTTCCTCTCTTCCTACTCCCTCTCTTCCTGCTTCCTCTCCTCCTGCTTCCTCTCCTCCTGTTTCCTCTCTTCCTGCTCCCTCTCTTCCTGCTTCCTGTTTCCTCGCTTCCTACTCCCTCTCTTCCTGCTTCCTCTCCTCCTGCTTCCTCTCTTCCTGCTTCCTGTTTCCTCGCTTCCTATTTCCTCTCCTCCTGCTTCCCCTCTTCCTCCTCCCTCTCCTCCTGCTTCCTCTCTTCCTCCTCCCTCTCTTTCTGCTTCTCCTCTTCCTCCTCCCTCTCTTTCTGCTTCTCCTCTTCCTCCTCCCTCTCTTCCTGCTTCCTCTCCTCCTGCTTCCTCTGTTCCTGCTTCCTGTTTCCTCACTTCCTATTTCCTCTCTTTCTACTCCTTCTCTTCCTGCTTCCTCCTCCAGCTTCCTCTCTTCCTGCTTTCTCTCTTCCTGCTTCCTCTCCTCCTGTTTCCTCTCCTCCTGCCCCCTCTCTTCCTGCTTCCTGCTTCCTCATTTCCTGCTTCCTCTCCTCCTGCTTCCTCTCCTCCTGTTTCCTCTCTTCCTGCCCCCTCTCTTCCTGCTTCCTGTTTCCTCGCTTCATACTCCCTCTCTTCCTGCTTCCTCTCCTCCTGCTTCCTCTGTTCCTGTTTCCTGTTTCCTCACTTCCTATTTCCTCTCTTTCTACTCCCTCTCTTCCTGCTTCCTCCTCCAGCTTCCTCTCTTCCTGCTTTCTCTCTTCCTGCTTCCTCTTCTCCTGCTTCCTCTCCTCCTGCTTCCTCTCCTCCTGTTTCCTCTCCTCCTGCTCCCTCTCTTCCTGCTTCCTGTTTCCTCTCTTCCTGCTTCCTCTTCTCCTGCTTCCTCTCTTCCTACTCCCTCTCTTCCTGCTTCCTCTCCTCCTGCTTCCTCTCCTCCTGCTTCCTCTCTTCCTCCTCCCTCTCTTTCTGCTTCCCCTCTTCCTCCTCCCTCTCTTCCTGCTTTCGCGCTTCCTGCTTTCTCGCTTCCTTGCTTCCTGTTCCCTCTTCCCTCTTCCCGCTTCCTCTCTTCCTGGTCTCTCCATGGCGTAAGTGCTATTGGCTTTAAAGGGGCAGCAAATCAGTAGCTGATTAATTCTGCATTTTGGCGGCCATTTGTCTGCACTGTTGGCCCTGTCTCCGCCCCCGCCACCCCCCACCGTTCCCTCCCCCCTCGGCGGTGATGAATGAGCGGGCGATTGGCGAGGGATTAGAGTGGTCACGGTTACCTGTGCCTTGACAAAGCGCTCCTGACGGGTGACCCGGGGGTTAAAGCCCATCTGAAAATGGACTGGCGGAGCCCAGCTGGACTTGTACGCGCTGTATCAGCTGTGTTCATCCAGATTGCTCTCCGCCGGCTGTCTGAGAAGGCAAACGGGGGGCATTGCGACGCTTATCCCGCCTGACAGAGATTGGCGAGGTCCCGCCGGCGGTGTGACCGCGCCGACACCCCGACAAGGCCGTCGGCGGCGAGCCGGGGGACACTGATGAATCGGCGCCGGGAGGGATCGAACGCTGGCCTAATCAGCGCATGGATCCCCCTGCAGCAACATTTTTCAGTTTTGTCCTGCCTTATCAGCCGGGGGCCCGTCAGCCGCGTCACACCCCACGGGACCACCTTTGTCACTCACCCCCGCTGCTGATTGGCCGCACTGCAGGTTGGCAGAGAGGCAGTCTGGCAGTGCAAGATAGGACGCTACAAAGACACCCACAATGCCCTTTTTTGTGGTGATAGTTCAGCGGGAAGCGCTCTGCAGACTCTTTGGCACACTTCAGACCGTTGGACTGACACTTTGTTGGAAGCCCACATGCCAGTATCAGCCAAGCGCCCATAAAAGTAGCTTTAAATTCAACACTTGACAAGACACCGCACTTAAAGTGCCATCATCACGCTGCTAATTATGGCAGCATGTTTGCTACCTGAAATTATATAATCATTGAAATCCTCCAGCAATCTGATTTGTTTACATATTTGACTTTCTCCTTATCCCAACTATACTTTATTTAGTAAGTAAAGTCAATGTTTGTAAATATGCAAATGTTATACTATTGATATATAAGTTGCTATAAACAACTCTTAAAAAGGGGATCAAAAGAGAAAACTGTTGTTGCGTAACGAGGAAAAGTTCAAATGATGCAGCGAATAACACAAAGATGACGTACGGGCTGATTTTTTTCTTCAAAAAAAATTATATTCAACGTCCGTGTTTTTCAACTTTTTTTGAGCCAAGGCACTTTTTTTTTTTAGAGATAAATGCTTTAAAATGTAATATCGGAAATTATCGGTATCGGTTTCAAAAAGTAAAATGTATGACTTTTTAAAAGTGGTACACAGACGTAGGGAGGAGTACAGGGCACCAATAAACCTTAAAGCAGGGGTGTCCGAAGTGCGGCCCGGGGGCCATTTGCGGCCCGAAGCTAATTGTTTACTGGCCCGCCACACATTCTGGAAATGCTATTGCAAAAATAAAAAATAAACATGACAAAAAGTGGAATGAGGTGAAATCTAACTAGAAAAAGTTTCAATGTTGACACAAAGCTGTCATGCAGGCTGCTTTTTTTCTTTTGTCTTTCTTTTTCTTTTTTTTTGCCATTGCTTAAAAAAAAAAAAAAAAAATCAATGTTATAATGAATTATTGGCCTATTCAAGGCTCCAATTATTTCAAATATTTCACTTTAAAATGTTTTATGTGGAAAATATTGCATATATTGTGTGGTTGCCATACAAAAACATCCAAGTTTTCTTTGACAAACGAGCATAAAACAAACAAAATAATAGTTCAAACGTAAAATTGACAGATATATCTGAAGTTGATCTCGTAACTTAAGTGTTAAAAGTAAAAAAAGGCTAATACAAATGTATCACTTTGAGTGGGGCACCTTTTGTATCCTAAATATATTTAATGGGATTTTATTTATCTTTTCACTGTGATTACTCAAAAAAAAACAATGAATTAATATCAATGGTGTCTTGCATTATTTATGTTTTTAAGGCTCTAATTACTTCACATCAAACATTGCTTTCTGAATGTTTTGGGCAGTGGGGGAAATACTGCATATTTCAGTTTTATTAAAAAAAACAAAGTTGTCTTGACAGAAAAGGCATAAAACCTTTTTGGTTTTTTAAATTTTATATCAACCTGAATAAGTCATAGGCGTGATGTGACAGGTCGTGACGGTACACCTACTTTGAGACAAGAGCTATGGTTTGAATTCATATCCAGCAATTGTGAGAAGGAGTTTTTACTGTCAGTATGGGAGTTTCATTTTGTAACGATTTCTGCTGGTGGTGTGCCTGAGGATTTTTTCAATGAAAAAAATTAGAGATGTCCGATAATGGCTTTTTTGCCTATATCCGATATTGTCCAACTCTTAATTACCGATTCAGATATCAACCGATACCGATATATACAGTCGTGGAATTAACACATTATTATGCCTAATTTTGCTGTGATGCCCCGCTGGATGCATTAAACAATGTAACAAGGTTTTCCAAAATAAATCAACTCAAGTTATGGAAAAAAATGCCAACATGGCACTGCCATATTTATTATTGAAGTCACAAAGTGCATTCTTATTTTAACATGCCTCAAAACAGCAGCTTGGAATTCGGGACATGCTCTCCCTGAGAGAGCATGAGGAGGTTGGGGAGGGTGGGGGTGGGTGGTAGCAGGGGTGTATATCGTAGCGTCCCGGAAGAGTTAGTGCTGCAAGGGGTTCTGGGTATTTGTTCTGTGTTGTTTATGTTGTGTTACGGTGCGGATGTTCTCCCGAAATGTGTTTGTCATTCTTGTTTGGTGTGGGTTCATAGTGTGGCGCATATTTGTAACAGTGTTATAGTTGTTTATACGCCGCCCTCAGTGTGACCTGTATGGCTGTTGACCAAGCATGCCTTGCATTCACTTGTGTGTGTGAAAAGCCCGTAGATATTATGTGATTGGGCCGGCACGCAAAGGCAGTGCCTTTAAGGCAGGGGTGTCCAAATTTTTTCTACTGAGGGCCGCATACGGAAAAATTAAAGCCTGCGGGGGCCATTTTGATAGTTTTCATTTTCAAATCATAACAAAATATATGGATTTTTTTTTTTTTTTACCTTTAGGGCTCCCGGGGACCATAAAGTGTCTAAGTCATTAAAATGTTAAAAACAAGTCATATTATTTTTTAATTTTTTAATTTAAGGTTGAGCTTCAGGTTGTCACATCATGCCTTGACTTATTTGGAGTTTTTTGGTGTTTTCCTGTGTGTAGTGTTTTAGTTCTTGTCTTGCGCTCCTATTTTGGTGGCTTTTCCTGTAGCAGTTTCAGGTCTTCCTGCTTTGTTTTAGCAATCAAGACGATTTAAGTTGTTGCTATCCTTCTTTGTGTGGACATTGTTGATTGTCATGTCATGTTAGTAGAGAACATTGACGATAAAGTTCGCAACTTTTGGTCGCTGATAAAAAAGCCTTGCCTGTACCGGAAGTAGCGTGACGTCACAGGTTGTGGAGCGCCTCACATCTGCACATTGTTTACAATCATGGCCACCAGCAGCGAGAGCGATTCGGACCGAGAAACCGACAATTACCCCATTAATTTGAGCGAGGATGAAAGATTCGTGGATGAGGAACGTGAGAGTGAAGGATTAGAGGGCAGTGAAAGCGATTCAGATAGGGAAGATGCTGTGAGAGGCGGGTGGGACCTGATATTCAGCTGGGAATGACTAAAACAGTAAATAAACACAAGACATATATATACTCTATTAGCCACAACACAACCAGGCTTATATTTAATATGCCACATAACAAACACCTCCCCCCTCCCGTCCATATAACCCGCCAATACAAATCAAACACCCGCACAACACACTCAATCCCACAGCCCAAAGTACCGTTCACCTCCGCAAAGTTCATACAGCACATATATTTCCCCAAAGTCACGTACGTGACATGCACATAGCGGCACGCACGTACGGGCAAGCGATCAAATGTTTGGAAGCCGCAGCTGCGTACTCACGGTAGCGCGTATCCAACTCAAAGTCCTCCTGGTAAGAGTCTCTGTTGTCCCAGTTCTCTACGTGTTTGTGTTGCTGCAGCCGCCCGCTAATACACCGCTTCCCACCTACAGCTTTCTTTTATGCAGTCTTCATTGTTCATTAAACAAATTGCAAAAGATTCACCAACACAGATGTCCAGAATACTGTGGAATTTTGTGATGACAACAGACGACTTAATAGCTGGACACAATGGTGTCCCAAAATGTCCGCTACAATCCGTGACGTCACGCGCAAACGTCATCATACCGAGACGTTTTCAGCAGGATATTTCGCGGGAAATTTTAAATTGCACTTTACTAATCTAACCCGGCCGTATTGGCATGTGTTGCAATGTTAAGATTTCATCATTGATGTATAAACTATCAGACTGCGTGGTCGGTAGTAGTGGGATTCAGTAGGCCTTTAAGTTAACTTAATTTGCGATTACATGGAGTACACATTTTTTTCTCCCAAAACAGAAAGACAAAATACATTTAGTATGAAAAGTTACAGTACTTTATTCATGCATATTATTTACAGACTTTCGAGGGCCAAATTAAATGAAGTGGCGGGCCACATTTGGCCTTGAGTTTGACACCTGTGATGTAAAGGATCCCAAGTTGATATATTGGTTCAAAACATTGACACTTTTTGCACAACTTTCTGAAAAAGCTGCCGTGTATTTTCACTGTGATTTTAATTCCATAACAGTGACCAAAACAAGCCCTGGAGGGACCGTTTGAGCCTGGTCAGAGGTATTTTTAGTCCTGGTTCCCTCAGATCAAACCCTATACGCGGCTTTGTTGATTGTGTCAAAAACCTCTTTTCCCAGGGTCTGGCTAAAAATGGAGAGAGAGAGAAGACGATCCTTTGTCTGCTCGGCTTTTCCAGCGAGAGAGGAGATCCCTGCTGTCGCCGCGGGCTGCGGAGAGATGAAGTACGATCGTAGCGCGCAGGAAAGATGTGCTTTGCTTTCACGAGATGATCATGTCAGGAAGAGCCTTGACTAATTACACTCATCTATTACAGACACAATTAAAAGCAGGCTAATTTACTGCAACCAGACCTTCACACACCCAGCTGATTTATTCCGCATCCCAATGACACCCGGAGGACACGCACACACACACACACACACACACACACACACACACACACACACACACGCACGCACGCACACGCACGCAGTGTCTTCCTTTTTCTGACTGTCATTAAACATTCCAAACATTGTCCGACAGCAGCATTGACATTTACAGCAAAATCCTCACCACACTTTCACTTTCTATTTTAAAAAACGGTCTTGAAAAAAAAAAAAAAAAAAAGTATTTTTCTTCCTCGCCAGACTGGTTAGGATTTAAGACTATGTTTGTGTTTGCAGTGGCGTGGACCGAGCAAAGCGAGAGAATAGCAGCGTCGCCTCAGTGGTGAGTGCTTGGCACACTCACCGGCCGTATTGACACTTTCTTAATGGCGCTACTGAACTTTTTTTGCTGCCATTGTTTGTACACACAGCTACTCCACAAGTATTTGATTTCGCCTTTTACGGTAAACACCGCCGCAGGATTACTACGATCAATAAATACATCAACATGGGATAGACTTTCAATTTTACCGTATTTTCCGGACCATAGGGCGCACCGGATTATAGGGCGCACTTGCCGATGAATGGTCTATTTTCGATCGTTTTTCATATATAAGGCACACCGGATTATAGGGCGCATTAAAGGAGTCATATTATTATTATTATTTTTTTAAATAGAAAACACTTCCTTGTGGTCTACATCAGTGGTCCCCAACCACGGGTCCGCGGACCGATTGGTACCGGGAAATAAAAAAAAAAATTTTTATTTTTATTTATTTATTTTTTAAAATTAAATCAACGTAAAAAACACAATATATTCATTATATATCAATATAGATCAATACAGTCTGCAGGGATACAGTCCGTAAGCACACAAGATTGTATTTCTTTATGAAAAAAATACAAATAAAATAAAAAAATAAAAATTCCACCCCCTCCCCGGTCCGTGGGAAAAATTTTCAAGCGTTGACCGGTCCCCAGCTACAAAAAGGTTGGGGACCACTGGTCTACATAACATGTAATGGTGGTTCTTTGGTCAAAATGTTGCATAGATGATGTTTTACAGACCATTTTCAAGCCGCTTTCTGACAGTCGCTTCAGGATGCGCCGTTTTGTGGGCGGTCTTATTTACGTGACTCACCTTCGACAGCGTCTTCTCCCCG
>NC_084750.1:6265891-6268391 GCF_033978785.1 Entelurus aequoreus
AAACTGTGGACGTCGTGTCCTCCGGACCAAAGAGGAAAAGAACCATCCGGACTGTTATACGCACAAAGTTGAAAAGGCAGCATGTGTGATGGTATGGGGGTGTATTAGTGCCCAAGACATGGTTAATTTGCACATCTGTGAAGGCACCAATAATGCTGAAAGCTACATACAGGTTTTGGAGCAACATATGTTGCCATCCAAGCAACGTTACCATGAACGCCCCTGCTTATTTCCGCAAGACAATGCCAAGCCACGTGTTACATCAACGTGGCTTCATATTAAAAGAGTGCGGGTACTAGACTGGCCTGCATGTAGTCCGGACATGTCTCCCGTTGAAAATGTGTGGTACAATATGAAGCGTAAAATACCACAACGGAGACCCCCGGACTGTTGAACAACTTAAGCTGTACATCAAGCAAGAATGGGATAGAATTCCACCTGAAAAGCTTCAAAAATGTGTCTCCTCAGTTCCCAAACGTTTACTAAGTGTTGTTAAAAGGAAAGGCCATGTAACACAGTGGTTAAAATTAAAGAGCCCCTGTGACAACTTTTTTGCAATGTGTTGCTGCAATTAAATTCTAAGTAAATGATTATTTGCAAAAAAAAAATTAAATTTCTCAGTTGGAATGTTAAATATCCTGTCTTTGCAGTCTATATATATATATATATATATATATATATATATATATATATATATATATATATATATATATATATGTATGTATGTATGTATGTATGTATGTATGTATGTATGTATGTATGTATGTATGTATATATGTATGTATGTATGTATGTATGTATGTATGTATGTATATATATATATATGTATGTATGTATGTATGTATGTATGTATGTATGTATATGTATATATATGTATATATATATATATATATGTATATATATATATATATGTATATATATATATATGTATATATATATATATGTATATATATATATGTATATATATGTATATATATATATATATATATATATATATATATGTATATATATATATATATATATATATATATATATATATATATATATATATATATATATATGTACATATATATATATATATATATATATATATATATATATATATATATATATATATATATATATATATATATATATATATATATATATATACATATATATATACATATATATATGTCCACCAGATGGTGCTACTTTTCTCTATGTGTATAGATATAAATTAGCCTCTCGTAAAAAATGAAATATATGTAAATGATTGCATTCGTTTATGTCAAGATAAATTATTTTTTAATTTAGCTTATTTTCAGGTTAATACTTCTCTGACAGTAATGTTTCATGACGTGCAGGTGTGCCTAATGATGTGTCCAGAGAGTGCATGATGAATGTTGTATGGACCTACAGTACATCAACATCAGGTACGTACACACATTCATTTATATTTTGTTCTTTTTGGTTTTGATCCTTTGAAATCCAGTAAATTTACAACATTTTGCTGTTTTCCTTTTTTGCTTTAAATTGTATTTAACCAAAAAAAAAAAAAAACTACAAAAAAAAAAACTGAAATAATATAATTTCTGCATCAAGACACCCTTTAAATAAATATTAAAAATAGCCAGTAGTAAAAATGGTTCTCTAAGTTTATGTCAAGATAAGTGATGGTTTATTTTTCGGTTAATACTTCTCTGAATGATGTGCAGGTGTGCCTAATGATGTGTCCAGAGAGTACATGTTATATGGACCTGCAGTGCATCAATATCAGGTATGTATGAACGTTTATTGCATTAGTGCCTTTGAGCTCATCACACACACACACACACACGCACACACACACACACACACACACACACACACACACACACACACACACACACACACACACACACACACACACACACACACACACACACACACACACACACACACACACACACACACACACACGGCATGGACCCCCAGCATGTTCCTAGGGTGAGCGGCTAAATGAATGTGCTTCCTGCCTGCGGGCCCAGATGGCCGCCCTGTCGCTTGTTTTACCTTGTTTTGTTTAATTACCACGATGAACTCTTCAATTAATCCCAACCTGTTCCGTTAGTCGCCTACCTGTTCATACGGCAGAAAAGTCACCATCCACACACGCGTGCAGCGTTCAAGCGTTTATAACCAGGCCACTTCCTGTGACGAGAGAACGTGAGCGAGCGGTGAAGAGACGCCATCGTGGCGGCGGCTGACAGGAGAATAACGGGGCGGAAAGCACTTCATTACCTCCTTTTTATTCCGTTATAATCACGTGCCGCCATCACTCCTCCAACCACGCCGCGGCCCGGGCCCTGACACCAGGATTGATGCAGCGGAAACGCCGGGCCCCTGGAAGGCGATAAACAACGCCATTAACCAACGTGGCCCCGAGCACGCAGTAAACAGTTGTTATTAATTATAGTCTGCCTGAATGCACGTCAGCGTTAAATTCCCTTTTAATAGGAGCAGATGATTGGGACTTATC
>NC_084750.1:6273391-6275891 GCF_033978785.1 Entelurus aequoreus
TTAAAAAATAAGGACATTTCAATGTGACCCCAAACTTTTGAACGGTAGTGTACATTCTGGGTGTCTCATTCAGTAAAATTTAAAAATTCCATTCTGTTTTTTCAGGCAATCTATCATATCGTTTTTAGCATTCAATTAGATATTATTGTGAGGTTTTGTATTAGTGTTCCTAAAAATAGATATACTCCACCAGACCCATTTTTTCTCTCAAAATTTGGCCCCCTGAGGCCTGATATAAGCCTCGCCTCCTGTCAGAGATAATGGGAAATATTCTCACCATTGCTGCAAGTTCTTATCGCCATGACTCTTAATGGTTGCCGGAAAAGATAACTCGTGCAATCTTCGATCGTGTTTTCTCCGCGAGTAAAAAAAAGACTGTTGAAGGTTGACTTTTCTAATGGAAGTGTCGTTGGTGTGTGATGATTGACAGAGGTGCAGTCAGGTGGACTTTGACCTTACCGGGGCAGGGAGCGGGAGCCATGAGTGGCGGAATGTGCAGTCACATGACACGACTGCTGGAACCTCACACACACACACACACACACCTACACACACACACACACACACACACACACACACACAATGAAAGGACGACGAGGCAGCTTATTGATTTGGTCTCGAGTCGCATTGAAATCGTTGAAAACATCGTTTGGATCAGTTTGACAACAGAGTCAGGCAATGGAACTTGAGTTAGGACAACATATGACCAGGAGTGTGTGACTAAAACTGACACGTTCCTGCAACATAATTGTGCAGCCTTGACCCACGTGTGCACACACACACTTTTAAAGCCTTTTGTCTTAAGTCTGAAGGCCTGTTAAAGTCAGGATACGAGTCCTGAGTGGGAGCGATAAAACATCTGCTGCACATTAAGCGGACTTCTGTTTTTTTATGTAAATAATCCTATTTGACAGAGTTGCATGCTCACATTAGACTTAGACTTCCTTTATTGTCGTTCAAATGTGAACTTTACAGTACACTAGGCACACTTAGACACACTTGCACATTGCAGTGAGATCATTCATGAAATATACGGTATTTATCTATTTACACGTTTTTCCTCCCTTTTCACCGCTATCTCGGAAATTAACATCTTCAGCAAAAGTAGTAAACATTCCGACCGCTGAGCTGTGCTGAATAAGCTCGGCTTCTTCCTCCTCCTTTTATTGACATCTTGAACGCTGTCAACCTTTAAAGTCATTTTGTCGGCCACATTCTCCCCATCAAAGCGTACTTCAACAAATCAAAGTAACACGCATTTATTAATGCTTTGCGTGCCGTATTTTGCTTGTATTTTCTGCATTTTGTGTTTCCCAATATTCTGGGTAAATCACATCAAAATTTAATTTATATGGCGCTTTTAGTTGCAACACAAAGTGCTTGACATCAATTTAAAAGGAAAGAAACTTGGACTTAGACTTTGACAAAATTTATTGATCCACAAGGGAAATTGTTCCACACAGTAGCTCAGTTACAAAGGATGGAAAGTGTAAGGATGGAAAGGATATAAAGTAGACTAAAAATGTACCTTAGTAGCAATATAAAATATAACATATATGTAATATTTACATCTTATATATACAATATATAATATATACCTATATATTATTATGTTATATTTTTATATAATATATACAATATATAACAAATCCCTATTACTATGCAAAATAATACAGTAAATGTATTCTAAAAAATAATATGACAAAATAATATATATATATATATATATATATATATACGCAAATAAGTAAAATAGTAAGAAAATTAGTGGTAATATAATTTAAAAAAATAACACAATAAAAATTGGAAGAGTTTGAAATAATGAGTAAAAAACTGGATTAAAAAGATGTGATTTTAATCCTGACAAATACAAAAATAAACACCTCACTGTACAGTATTACGCAGTGCAGTTCAACAGCAACCCCAACTTGTTAAAACATGCTTTAAATAATTACATTTATGTTATACCTCTATAATTTCACTAATTATACATTCTTATATACACTGTAATTGGTTTAAAACATTAAAAAAGCGGTTTTACCTGAACTCATTGTCAGCGTCGTTCCATTTTTCGGCCACAAGATGGCGCCCTTGAATGCATCATTCCTTCAGGAGAGAAGCTCCACGGCGCCCGCGCAGCCGCAGCTCGTCCGTGCCCGCAATCGAGCTCCCTTGCCCGGGTTGGAGTTCACGGCGCGGCCGCGTCGGGCGGATGATGTGCGGCCAATGTCGCACGACATTTTTATTTATTTATTTATTTATTTTCCTTTTCTTTGCAGCCACATTGTAGAATCCACCGAGAAGGTGTGGCAATAAACCCACGCAACAAGCAGCTTGTCGTTTAGAACTATTCGGAAGACGTAACTTTATGGGCGGGTTAAAGCCACGCACCATTTGCTTTTATTGGGGGTCAGATATTAAACCCCATTTTATTGGTCATTTATGCAGCAGATGGATAACACAAACACGTATAATATACTCAATATGTTACTTTTCATGT
>NC_084750.1:6278391-6285891 GCF_033978785.1 Entelurus aequoreus
AAAATATTTACTTAATAGGATTAAAGTCGTGATTGACAGTCACAGTAAACTGACATCAAAGATCATAATTACATCGAACTTTGTATTTCAAAAAAAGAAACACAAAATAGAGATTTGTTGTCTAACGGTATAACGTTTGCGCAAAATAGAGAATTTGACGTAAAAAAAGATGACTTAAGTTTTGTAAAAAGACTACTAGATTATTTTGAAAAATCAACATCAAACAACAAAAATCAACAAAAAATCCTGACTTTGGAGCAATGTTCACGGACTCTAGTATTTGTGCTCTCTATTAGATGCATTGGTTTTCCGTATTGGGACCATGATTTCGGTCCTAACTTGTTCACCGGTCCTCATATGGAAGGTACTTTTCCTTGTTGATGTCTCAAGAAGGGTAGAAATACAAGAACACACACACACACACACACACACACACACACACACACACACACACACACTGCAACATTCTCTCTCTGACATGTTTAAAAAAATATTTACCATGAAAGGAAATAGGATTAAAGTCGTGATTGACAGTCACAGTAAACTGACATCAAAGATCATAAATACATTGAACTTTGTTTTTCAAAAAAAGAGACACAAAATAGAAATTTGTTGTCTAACGGTATAACTTTTGCGCAAAATAGAGAATTTGAGGTAAAAAAGATGACTTAAGTTTTGTAAAAAGACAACTAGATTCTTTAGAAAAATCAACATCAAACAACAAAAATCAACAAAAAATCCTGACTTTGGAGCAATGTTCACGGACTCTAGTATTTGTGCTCTCTATTAGATGCAATGGTTTTCCGTATTGGGACCATGATTTCGGTCCTAACTTGTTCACCGGTCCTCATATGGAAGGTACTTTTCCTTGTTGATGTCTCAAGAAGGGTAGAAATACAAGAACACACACACACACACACACACACACACACACACACACACACACACACACACACACACACACACACACACACACACACACACACACACACACACACACACACACACACACACACACACACACACACACACACACACACACACAGCAACATTCTCTCTCTGACATGTTTAAAAAAATATTTACCATGAAAGGAAATAGGATTAAAGTCGTGATTGACAGTCACAGTAAACTGACATCAAAGATCATAAATACATTGAACTTTGTTTTTCACAAAAAGAGACACAAAATACAGATTTGTTGTCTAACGGTATAACTTTTGCGCAAAATAGAGAATTTGACGTAAAAAAAGCTGACTTAAGTTTTGTAAAAAGACAACTAGATTCTTTAGAAAAATCAACATCAAACAACAAAAATCAACAAAAAATCCTGACTTTGGAGCAATGTTCACGGACTGTAATATTTGGCTCTCTATTAGATGCAATGGTTTTCTGTATTGGGACCATGATTTCGCTCCTAATTTGTTCACCGGTCCTCATATGGAAGGTTATTTTCCCTGTTGATTTCTCAAGAAGGGTAGAAATACAAGAACACACACACACACACACACACACACACACACACACACACACACACACACACACTGCAACATTCTCTCTCTGACATGTTTAAAAAAATATTTACCATGAAAGGAAATAGGATTAAAGTCGTGATTGACAGTCACAGTAAACTGACATCAAAGATCATAAATACATTGAACTTTGTTTTTCAAAAAAAGAGACACAAAATAGAAATTTGTTGTCTAACGGTATAACTTTTGCGCAAAATAGAGAATTTGAGGTAAAAAAGATGACTTAAGTTTTGTAAAAAGACAACTAGATTCTTTAGAAAAATCAACATCAAACAACAAAAATCAACAAAAAATCCTGACTTTGGAGCAATGTTCACGGACTCTAGTATTTGGCTCTCTATTAGATCCAATGGTTTTCCGTATTGCGACCATGATTTCACTCCTAACTTGTTTTCCGATCCTCATAATGAAGGTACTTTTGCTCGTTGATGTCTCAAGAAGGGTAGAAATACAAGAACACACACACACACACACACACACACACACACACACACACACACACACACACACACACACACACACACACACACACACACACACACACACACACACACACACACACACACACACACACACACAAACAAAATGCAACACGGAAATAGGATTAAAGTTGTGATTGACAGTCACAGTAAACTGATATCAAAGATCATAAATACATTGAACTTTGGTATTTCAAAAAAAGAGACACAAAATAGAAATTTGTTGTCTAACGGTATAACTTTTGCGCAAAATAGAGAATTTGACGTAAAAAAGATGACTTAAGTATTGTAAAAAGACAACTAGATTCTTTTAAAAAATCAACTTCAAACAACAAAAATCAACAAAAAATCCTGACTTTGGAGCAATGTTCACGGACTCTAGTATTTGTGCTCTCTATTAGATGCAATGGTTTTCCGTATTGGGACCATGATTTCGGTCCTAACTTGTTCACCGGTCCTCATAATGAAAGTACTTTTGCTCGTTGATGTCTCAAGAAGGGTAGAAATACAAGAACACACACACACACACACACACACACACACACACACACACACACACACACACACACACACACACACACACACACACACACACACACACACACACACACACACACACACACACACACACACACACACACACACACACACACACACACACACTGCAAAGATGTTTTGGAATGATAATGGCCGCCAAGCAGCACTATGTCTAATTATTATGACCTATTTCCAATGACTTATGTCAGAGTTATGAGTCGCGTGTCTACATCATCGACATAACATTTGGGAGGATAAAATCCACTTTTTGTGCTTTATTTCGAATGGCCTCAGATAGGCGAGCGGCTTGTTTGTGTTTATGATCAACAAGCCCTACGATAGCCTAAATGGATGCTTTGTGTTGCAACACACTTATGGAGGCATAACGAGCAATTATGTGAGCGATGAACAATAAATGTCACTTCCCGTGATAAGAATGTGTTCATTTGAGCTTTTTCGTGCTGATGCATTATTATAATAGACTTTCAAGGATAGCAAATTCGCAATAATAGCTCAAACAGGGCAATAAAACTGCTGCCATATTTTGACATCTTGCAGGTGTGACTTTTTCTTTGGACTTTTTGTAGTAAATCAGCCTGCAAAAACCTTTAAAAGTGAAGTTTAATATTTATGCATACATAAGTATACATGTATATATTTATGCATGCATGTAGACGTGTATATATCCATGTATAAACAATGTTGGCCGGTGCTCTTCTCCATGTGTCCAGTAGTTGGCAGCAAAGGACCGAAGCTGTGAGAGATGGCGCCAAGACTCCTGTTTTTATGCCTTTTTGTGCGCTTTTTGACGCGCATATCGGCAGAATATAAACAATAGTTGTGTATATTTAAGACATTACTTTATTGGGGTGTTGAGCAATAGTGTCTGGTAATACCATAGCTCAGCCAGTCTTTTTATTCCTCATACTTATTATTTTTTATTATATCTAATCTGGCATAATTAATTGCTAACACAGCGTACACGCATGTCAAATATTATTAGAAATATTTTAGGTTGTTCCATTTTTCACATTTCTACGTTGTTGACACAAATTCAGTTCAGTTGTTGGTCTAGACCGGGGGTCGGCAACCCGCTGCTCTAGAGCCGCATGCGGCTCTTTAGCGCCGCCCTAGTGGCTCTCTGGAGATTTTTCAAAAATGTATGAAGAATGGAAAAAGATGAGGGGAAAAAAATCTATTTTTTTGTTTTAGTATGGTTTGTGTAGGAGGACAAACATGACACAAACCTCCCTAATTGTTATAAATCACACTGTTTATATTGAACATGCTTCACCGATTCGAGTATTTGGCGAGCGCCGTTTTGTCCTACTAATTTTGGCGGTCCGTGAACTCACCGTATAGTTTGTTTACATGTATGACTTTCTCCGACTTTCTAGGACGTGTTTTATGCCACTCCTTTTTCTGTCTCATTTTGTCCACCACACTTTTAACGTCGTGCATGAGTGCACAAAGGTGAGTTTTGTTGATGTTATTGACTTGTGTGGAGTGCTAATCAGACATATTTGGTCACTGCATGACTGCAAGCTAATCGATGCTAACATGCTATTTAGGCTAGCGATATGTACATATTGCATCATTACGCCTCATTTGTAGCTATATTTGAGCTCATTTAATTTCCTTTAAGTCCTCTTAATTAAATGTATATCTCATGACACATGTAATATGGCTTTTAATTTTTTGCGGCTCCAGACAGATTTGTTTTTGTATTTTTGGTCCAATATGGCTCTTTCAACATTTTGGGTTGCCGACCCCTGGTCTAGACTGCTGTGTGCCTCCAAGACGCCAGGGGACGACTGACTGTGGTCATTTCAGTTGTTTTAGCTGTGAGTGTTTTGATTGATTGATTGAGACTTTTATTAGTAGATTGCACAGTTCAGTACATATTCCGTACAATTGACCACTAAATGGTAACACCCGAATAAGTTTTGCAACTTGTTTAAGTCGGGGTCCACGTTAATCAATTCATGGTACAAATATATACTATCAGTATAATACAGTCATCACACAAGTTAATCATCAGAGTATATACATTGAATTATTTACATTATTTACAATCCGGGGGGTGGGATTAGGAGGGTTTGGTTGATATCAGCACTTCAGTCATCAACAATTGCATCATCAGAGAAATGGGCATTGAAACAGTGTAGGTCTGACTTGGTAGGATATGTACAGCGAGCAGAGAACATAGTGAGTTCAGAAAGCATAAGAACAAGTATACACAGTTGATTATTTACATTTGGTTACTTACAATCCGGTGAGGTGGGATGTGGTGGGGGGAGGGTGTTAGTCAAGGGTTGAAGTTGCCTGGAGGTGTTGTTTTAGTGCGGTTTTGAAGGAGGATAGAGATGCCCTTTCTTTTACGCCTGTTGGGAGTGCATTCCATATTGATGTGGCATAGAAGGAGAAGGAGTTAAGACCTTTGTTAGATCGGAATCTGGGTTTAACGTGGTTTGTGGAGCTCCCCCTGGTGTTGTGGTTATGGCGGTCATTAAAGGCCTACTGAAAGGAATTTTTAAAATTTAAACGGGGATAGCAGATCCATTCTATGTGTCATACTTGATCATTTCGCCATATTTTTGCTGAAAGGATTTAGTATAGAACAACGACGATAAAGTTCGCAACTTTTGGTCTCTGATTAAAAAAAGCCTCGCCCCTACCGGAAGTAGCGTGACGTAGTCAGTTGATCGCCTCCTCATATTTTCCTATTGTTTTCAATGCAGCTAGAGCGATTCGGACCGAGAAAGCGACGATTACCCCATTAATTTGAGCGAGGATGAAATATTTGTGGATGAGGAACGTTAGAGTGACGGACTAGAATGCAGTGCAAGACATATCTTTTTTGGCTCTGACCGTAACTTAAGTACAAGCTGGCTCATTGGATTCCACACTCTCCTTTTTCTATTGTGGATCACAGATTTGTATTTTAAACCACCTCGGATACTACATCCTCTTGAAAATGAGAGTCGAGAACGCGAAATGGACATTCACAGTGACTTTTATCTCCACGACAATACATCGGCGAAACACTTTAGCTACGGAGCTAACGTGATAGCATCGTGCTTAACTGCATATAGAAACAAAATAAATCAATCCCTGACTGGAAGGATAGACAGAAGATCAACAATACTATTAAACCATGGACATTAGAGATGCGCGGATAGGCAATTATTTAATCCGCAACCGCATCGCAAAAGTCGTCAGTCACCCGCCATCCCCCCGAACTAACATTTTATCAAAACCACAACCGCCCGCCACCCACACGTTGTTATATATCTAATATAGACGATGCAAGGCAGAAAGAAGACTGAGCAGTTAGCATTCCAAAACCCACAATGCATCTCTGCCATGACCCGCCCCCGCCGAATTCTTATTGGTTGGCGTGTGTGTGACGATGGCTGCTCGATCGCTGTTTTCTGCTGCATATTTCACTACGTCCAGCTTGTAATCTGCAGTATATGATTTCCTTTTCGGTGCCATTTTAGTTCAGTTTTTAAAAGTTACTGCCAACGTTGATGTGGTCCATTTTAATAGCTCCGGCAGTAGCGTATAGCAGTTAGCATTCCAAAACCCACAATGCATCTCTGCCATGACCCGCCCCCACCGAATTCTTATTGGTTGGCGTGTGTGTGACGATGGCTGCCATTTGCTTCGTCGCTGACGTGAATGAGATAAATAATATTATTTGATATTTTACAATAATGTGTTAATAATTTCACACATAAGTCGCTCCGGAGTATACGTCGCACCCATGGCCAAACTATGAAAAAAAAACTGCGACTTATAGTCCGAAAAATACGGTATGTATTTTTTTTTTCTGAATTGGTTCAACCGCCACCCGCCCGAATCTATTTAAAATCAATTTTTTTCGTCATGCACCCGCCCGACCCGCGGATTATCCGCGGAGTCCGCGGTTGTGTCCGCAAACCGCGCATCTCTAATGGACATGTAAATACATGGTTAATGCTTTCCAGCCTGGCGAAGGTTAACAATGCTGTTGCTAACAACGCCATTGAAGCTAACTTAGCTAGGGAGCTAACGTGATAGCATCGGGCTCAAATGCAGATAGAAACAAAATACATAAACCCCTGACTGGAAGGATAGACAGAAAATCAACAATACTATTAAACCATGAACATGTAAATACACGGGTAATGCTTTCCAGCTTGGCGAAGCTTAAAAATGCTGTTGCTAACGACGCCATTGACGCTAACGTAATAAGTAACGAGACCTCACAGAGCTATGATAAAAACATTAGCGCTCCACCTACGCCAGCCAGCCCTCATCTGCTCATCAACACCCGTGCTCACCTGCGTTCCAGCGATCGACGGAAGGACGAAGGACTTCACCACGATCATCCATGCGGTCGGTGGCTAGCGTCGGCTAGCGCGTCTGCTATCCGATTCAAAGTCTTCCTGGTTGTGTTGCTGTAGTCCGCCTCTAATACACCGATCCCACCTACAACTTTCTTCTTTGCAGTCTTCATTGTTCATTGAACAAATTGCAAAAGATTCACCAACACAGATGTCCAGAATACTGTGGAATTATGAGATGAAAACATAGCTATTTTGTATTGGATACAATGGGGTACCGATACTTCTGTTTCACTGGTTACGTCACGCGCATAAGTCATCATCCGAAGACATTTTCAGCCGGAAATTTTCGCGGGAAATTTAAAATTGCACTTTATAAGTTAACCCGGCCGTATTGGCATGTGTTGCAATGTTAAGATATCATCATTGATATATAAACTATCAGACTGCGTGGTCGGTAGTAGTGGGTTTCAGTAGGCCTTTAAGGAAGTAGTTTGACATGTACTTCGGTATCAGGGAGGTGTAGCGGATTTTATAGACTAGGCTCAGTGCAAGTTGTTTTACTCTGTGCTCCACCCTGAGCCAGCCCACTTTGGAGAAGTGGGTAGGAGTGAGGTGTGATCT
>NC_084750.1:6290891-6325891 GCF_033978785.1 Entelurus aequoreus
TTCATCTCCTTCTTTATCTCCTTATCTCATTCTTTATCACCTTCTTCATCCACTTCTTTATCACCTTCTTCATCTCTTTCTTTATCTCCTTATCTCCATCTTTATCACTTTCTTCATCTTCTTCAACTCCTTCTTTATCTCCTTCATCGTCTCTTTCTTCATCTTCTTTATCACCTCCTTCTTCATCTCCTTCATTATCTCTTTATCTCATTCTTTATCACTTTCTTCATCTTCTTCTTCATCTCCTTCTTTATTTCCTTCATCATCTCCTTCTTCACCTCCTTTGTCATCTCCTTTATCTCCTTCACTTCCTTCTTCACCTCCTTGCATCCTGCGTCACCTTCTCAGACCTTTTCCCGCTTGACTGGCTCTTTATGAAGACCAAACACAACTTGAGGAGTTCAAGACCTCCGCCAAGGCCAGGGGTCAGTAGTTGTGAGCAAAGTGCTTCCTGGTTCTTGCAAGAGGACATGTGGTCAGTGGCCAGATGCTCCTGGTGCACTTTTATCCAGACTCTCACCAACATGTTCACCTCTCTAAAAAGATTTGCAGAAGCTGCATTGGTGTCACAGATGAAATGATGCAGCATAACTCCAAAGGAGTCAAGATGATAGTAGTCAGTATTTGACGAGCTCACTGTAAAAAATGTAAACAACTGGCAGCAGTAAACAACTGTTTTACTGTAAATTGGTCAACTTGTGACTTGACTACTTTCCAGCTGAGAGGCAATATTTATCATCTAGAATGAACTTTCACCACCTCAGAGGCCATGCAGCAGCTCGACATGTCAATATAGCAGCGTAAGCTAGTTAGCGCTCTGTGATCACGCCACTGCTAAAAGTAGTTCCTCGGTGTTAGCGCTTCTAATAACTATATGGCTAATACTTGTTAATATTCAGCTCACGACATGTAAATGGAGTAATTTTAGAGGACTTCCATTTGTTGCATTGTTAGCCACCTCTTACTTGCCATATTTGTAGGAGTTAACTAGCAAAAAAAAAAGACAAACATTTGTGAAGGGTTGGCAAAACTCCCAAAAAAGTGCAGTTTCACTTTTTGCTGAGTCCCTTCTAACTGATTGTTTATGTTCAGTCTGCAACTGGACACGTGTCCAAATATGACACCGCTTCATGTTAGGTGACTCAATACCCAATAGCACCGACGTCATTCAGTCAGTGCTTACAAAAGTAGGGCATTTTCTACTCTTTGATTTGAGGTGACTCGGTACCCAATAGCACCGACATCATTCAGTCACTGCTTACAAAGGTAGGACATTTGTTGCTCTTTGATTTAAGGTGACTCGGTACCCAATAGCACCAACATCATTCGGTCAGTGCTTACAAACGTAGGACATTTGCTACTCTTTCATTCGAAGTGACTCGTTACCCAATAGCACCGACATCATTCAGTCAGTGCTGATCAAAGTAGGACATTTTCTACTCTTTGATTTGAGGTGACTCAGTACCCAATAGCACCGACATCATTCAGTCAGTGCTTACAAAAGTAGGACATTTGTTACTCTTTGACTTGAGGTGAATCGGTACCCAATAGGACATTTGTTACTCTTTGATTCGAGGTGACTCGTTACCCAATAGCACCGACATCATTCAGTCAGTGCTGATCAAAGTAGGACATTTTCTACTCTTTGATTTGAGGTGACTCAGTACCCAATAGCACTGACATCATTCAGTCAGTGCTTACAAAAGTAGGACATTTGCTACTCTTTGACTTGAGGTGAATCGGTACCCAATAGGACATTTGCTACTCTTTGATTCGAGGTGACTCGGTACCAAATAGCACCGACATCATTCAATCAGTGCTTACAAAAAGTAGGACATTTATTACTCTTTGATTTGAGGTGACTCGGTACCCAATAGCACCGACATCATTCAGTCAGTGCTTACAAAAGTAGGACATTTGTTACTCTTTGGCTTGAGGTGAATCGGTACCCAATAGGACATTTGCTACTCTTTGATTCGAAGTGACTCGTTACCCAATAGCACCGACATCATTCAGTCAGTGCTAAAAAAAGTAGGACATTTGCTACTCTTTGATTAGAGGTGACTCGGTACCAAATAGCACTGACATCATTCAGTCAGTGCTAAAAAAAATAGGACATTTGCTACTCTTTGATTTGAGGTGACTCGGTACCCAATAGCACCAACATCATTCAATCAGTGCTTACAAAAAGTAGGACATTTGCTACTCTTTGACTTGAGGTGACTCGGTACCCAATAGCACCGACATCATTCAGTCAGTGCTTACAAAAGTAGGACATTTGTTACTCTTTGGCTTGAGGTGAATCGGTACCCAATAGGACATTTGCTACTCTTTGATTCGAGGTGACTCGGTACCCAATAGCACCGACATCATTCAGTAAATGCTGATCAAAGTAGGACATTTGCTACTCTTTGATTTGAAGTGACTCGGTACCCAATAGCACCGACATCATTCAGTCAGTGCTAAAAAAAATAGGACATTTGCTACTTTTTGATTTGAGGTGACTCGGTACCCAATAGCACCGACATCATTCAGTAAATGCTGATCAAAGTAGGACATTTGCTACTCTTTGATTTGAGGTGACTCGGTACCCAATAGCACCGACATCATTCAGTCAGTGCTTACAAAAGTAGGACATTTGCTACTCTTTGATTTGAGGTGACTCGGTACCAAATAGCACCGACATCATTCAATCAGTGCTTACAAAAAGTAGGACATTTACTACTCTTTGATTTGAGGTGACTCGGTACCTAATAGCACCAACATCATTCAATCAGTGCTTACAAAAAGTAGGACATTTGCTATTCTTTGACTTGAGGTGACTCGGTACCCAATAGCACCGACATCATTCAATCAGTGCTTACAAAAAGTAGGACATTTGCTACTCTTTGACTTGAGGTGACTCGGTACCCAATAGCACCGACATCAATCAGTCAGTGCGTACAAAAGTACGACATTTGCTACTCTTTGATTTGAGGTGACTCGGTACCCAATAGTACCGACATCATTCAGTCACTGCTTACAAAGGTAGGACATTTGTTGCTCTTTGATTTAAGGTGACTCGGTACCCAATAGCACCAACATCATTCGGTCAGTGCTTACAAACGTAGGACATTTGCTACTCTTTCATTCGAAGTGACTCGTTACCCAATAGCACCGACATCATTCAGTCAGTGCTGATCAAAGTAGGACATTTGCTACTCTTTGACTTGAGGTGACTCAGTACCCAATAGCACCGACATCATTCAGTCAGTGCTTACAAAAGTAGGACATTTGTTACTCTTTGACTTGAGGTGAATCGGTACCCAATAGGACATTTGCTACTCTTTGATTCGAGGTGACTCGGTACCCAATAGCACCGACATCTTTCAGTCAGTGCTTACAAAAGTAGGACATTTGCTACTCTTTGACTTGAGGTGAATCGGTACCCAATAGGACATTTGCTACTCTTTGATTCGAGGTGACTCGGTACCCAATAGCACCGACATCATTCAGTCAGTGCTTACAAAAGTAGGACATTTGCTACTCTTTGACTTGAGGTGACTCGGTACCCAATAGGACATTTGCTACTCTTTGATTCGAGGTGACTCGGTACCCAATAGCACCAACATCAATCAGTCAGTGCGTACAAAAGTACGACATTTGCTACTCTTTGATTTGAGGTGACTCGGTACCCAATAGCACCGACATCATTCAGTCACTGCTTACAAAGGTAGGACATTTGGTGCTCTTTGATTTAAGGTGACTCGGTACCCAATAGCACCAACATCATTCGGTCAGTGCTTACAAACGTAGGACATTTGCTACTCTTTCATTCGAAGTGACTCGTTACCCAATAGCACCGACATCATTCAGTCAGTGCTGATCAAAGTAGGACATTTGCTACTCTTTGACTTGAGGTGACTCAGTACCCAATAGCACCGACATCATTCAGTCAGTGCTTACAAAAGTAGGACATTTGTTACTCTTTGACTTGAGGTGAATCGGTACCCAATAGGACATTTGCTACTCTTTGATTCGAGGTGACTCGGTACCCAATAGCACCGACATCATTCAGTCAGTGCTTACAAAAGTAGGACATTTGCTACTCTTTGACTTGAGGTGAATCGGTACCCAATAGGACATTTGCTACTCTTTGATTCGAGGTGACTCGGTACCCAATAGCACCAACATCAATCAGTCAGTGCGTACAAAAGTACGACCTTTGCTACTCTTTGATTTGAGGTGACTCGTTACCCAATAGCACCGACATCATTCAATCAGTGCTTACAAAAAGTAGGACATTTACTACTCTTTGATTTGAGGTGACTCGGTACCCAATAGCACCGACATCATTCAGTCAGTGCTTACAAAAGTAGGACATTTGCTCCTCTTTTCTTCTGCTGTTGGACTGTTTTCATCCCAAAAGGAGTTTCTGTCCTCTTTTTGTCTCTGATTTTGTTGGTTTGCCTCCCAGTGTGCTGACATCCAGGCCCTGGCTGTATGGTGGTCTGCTCCTCGTGGACCCTTCTTCCAGGACCAAGACCTTGCAAAGGTCAACGGTCGAATGAATGACATCTGTCCTTCAAGAAGTCCCGCCTCCTGGCTCCCTCTCCCCTCCTTCAGCCGCCGCCTAATCCCCCCGTGGTCCGGCCCCTCATGACTGGAATTTGCCGGCGCCTAATGGTATGCGCAGAAGACGAGGACCGGGTTGCGGGACAACATTTGCCTAAGGCCCGATCGATAGGCGGTCTTAAGTCCATCTGATTTTGATCAGCGGGGCCGACAGGGGGGCAGCTGGATGTGCCGCGCCCGCGTCAAGTTGACCTTTTCAGGGACGGCGGCGAGAGAAGGGGGGGGGGCGCTTGACTGGCACGAGTCTGTCGGGCTCGGCGACAAAGTCTGCAGAGACGTCTAAATCAGCGGCAGGCCCGGCTGTCGTATTTGCAAACTGTCCTTTGGTCGTGACACTTTGCCGATGATCCTCGCCTAATTTATGCCTGCAAATGTCCCCGCCGCAAAAATGAAAGCTAATAGAGTCATTAGCCGCTAATTCAAGCTGGGATACCTCGGATAAATTGGCTTACTTTGTAAAGCCCTCCCTAGATAATAGCCACACAACACACACAAACACACACACACACACACACACACACACACACACACACACACACACACACACACACACACACACACACACACACACACACACACACACACACACACACACACACCCTCTAAATGGTTGAAAGTGTGTGTGTTCAATGGCGTGTGAGACACGCTAACGTGTGTGTTCTTTGCGCCGCGTTACACCAAAGTGCTCTCTGCAGATGTTCCGGCGAGGACTTTGCGTGCCCTCGTGCGCCGCCAACCGTGCCCGCCGAGGCGTTAGCGGCGTGTTATTGTGCCGCCTGACGGCTGATGATGACATGAAATGTTTATGAGCATTGATCAGCGACGGCAAAGTGAGAGCCGTCTCGTATCCTCCGCTTAGCGGCACGCTGATGGATGCGCAATGATCTCCGATACAGGCAACGGGGAGACCTGTACACACACACACACACACACACACACACACACACACACACACACACACACACACACACACACACACACACACACACACACACACACACACACACACACACACACACACACACACACACACACACACACACACACACACACACACACACACACACACACACACACACACACACACACACACACACACACACGCACTGCCTCATTTAGCAGGATGCATGTATCACTGCGCGCATACATAAACACAGCGTTAATGTGCCGCCTCTTTAATTCATGCAGCTCTCAAGATGTGAAGACATAAGGACCACAAGATGGAAATTGTGATTAACTGTCAGTAATAACCAGTTAACTCGTGTGATTAACTGTCGATAATAACCAGTTAACTCGTGTGATTAACTGTCGATAATAACCAGTTAACTCATGTGAATAACTGTCAGTAATAACCAGTTAACTTTGTGTGATTAACTGTCAGTATTAACCAGTTAACTTGTGTGATTAACTGTTGATGGTAACCAGTTAACTCGTGTGATTAACTGTCGATGGTAACCAGTTGACTCGTGTGATTAGCTGTCAGTAATAACCAATTAACTTGTGTGATTAACTGTCAATGGTAACCAGTTAACTTTGTGTGATTAACTGTCAGTAATAACCAGTTAACTCATGTGATTAACTGTCAGTAATAACCAGATAACTTGTGTGATTAACTGTCGATGGTAACCAGTTAACTCGTGTGATTAACTGTCGCTGATAACCAGTTGACTCATGTGATTAACTATCAGTAATAACCAGTTAACTCATGTGATTAACTCTCAGTAATAACCAGATAACTTGTGTGATTAACTGTTGATGGTAACCAGTTAACTCGTGTGATTAACTGTCGCTGATAACCAGTTGACTCATGTGATTAAATGTCAGTAATAACCAGTTAACTCATGTGATTAACTGTCGATAATAACCAGTTAACTCGTGTGATTAACCGTCAGTAATAACCGGTTAACTTGTGTGATTAACTGTCAATAATAACCAGTTAACTCGTGTGATTAACTGTCAGTAATAACCAGTTAACTTGTGTTATTAACTGTCAATGGTAACCAGTTAACTCGTGTGATTAACTGTCGCTGATAACCAGTTGACTCGTGTGATTAACTGTCGCTGATAACCAGTTGACTCATGTGATTAAATGTCAGTAATAACCAGTTAACTCATGTGATTAACTGTCGATAATAACCAGTTAACTCGTGTCATTAACTGTCGATGATAACCAGTTGACTCGTGTGATTAACTGTCAGTAATAACCAGTTAACTCATGTGATTAACTGTCGATAATAACCAGTTAACTCGTGTGATTAACTGTCAGTAATAACCAGTTAACTTGTGTGATTAACTGTCGATGGTAACCAGTTAACTCGTGTGATTAACTGTCGATGACAACCAGTTGACTCGTGTCATTAATTGTCAGTAATAACCAGTTAACTCATGTGATTAAATGTCAGTAATAACCAGTTAACTCATGTGATTAACTGTCTATAATAACCAGTTAACTTGTGTGATTAACTGTCAGTAATAACCAGTTAACTCGTGTCATTAACTGTCGATGATAACCAGTTGACTCGTGTGATTAACTGTCAGTAATAACCAGTTAACTCATGTGATTAACTGTCAGTAATAACCAGTTAACTCATGTGATTAACTGTCAGTAATAACCAGTTAACTCATGTGATTAACTGTCGATAATAACCAGTTAACTCATGTGATTAACTGTCAGTAATAACCAGTTAACTCGTGTCATTAACTGTCGATGATAACCAGTTGACTTGTGTGATTAACTGTCAGTAATAACCAGTTAACTCATGTGATTAACTGTCGATAATAACCAGTTAACTCATGTGATTAACTGTCAGTAATAACCAGTTAACTCATGTGATTAACTGTCGATAATAACCAGTTAACTCGTGTGATTAACCGTCAGTAATAACCAGTTAACTCATGTGATTAAATGTCAGTAATAACCAGTTAACTCATGTGATTAACTGTCGATAATAACCAGTTAACTCATGTGATTAACTGTCAGTAATAACCAGTTAACTCGTGTCATTAACTGTCGATGATAACCAGTTGACTCGTGTGATTAACTGTCAGTAATAACCAGTTAACCCATGTGATTAACTGTCGATAATAACCAGTTAACTCATGTGATTAACTGTCAGTAATAACCAGTTAACTCATGTGATTAACTGTCGATAATAACCAGTTAACTCGTGTGATTAACTGTCAGTAATAACCAGTTAACTCATGTGATTAACTGTCGATAATAACAAGTTAACTCGTGTGATTAACTGTCAGTAATAACCAGTTAACTCATGTGATTAAATGTCAGTAATAACCAGTTGACTCGTGTGATTAACTGTCAGTAATAACCAGTTAACTCATGTGATTAACTGTCGATAATAACCAGTTAACTCGTGTGATTAACTGTCAGTAATAACCAGTTAACTTGTGGGATTAACTGTCGATGGTAACCAGTTAACTCGTGTGATTAACTGTCGATGACAACCAGTTGACTCGTGTCATTAATTGTCAATAATAACCAGTTAACTCGTGTGATTAACTGTCGATAATAACTAGTTAACTCGTGTGATTAACTGTCAGTAATAACAGTTTACTCATGTAATTAACCGTCAGTATTAACCAGTTAACTCGTGTGATTAACTGTCAGTAATAACCAGTTAACTTGTGTGATTAACTGTCAATGTAACCAGTTAACTTGTGTGATTAACTGTCAATGTAACCAGTTAACTCGTGTGATCAACTGTCAATGATAACCAGTTGACTTGTGTGATTAACTGTCAGTAATAACCAGTTAACTCATGTGATTAACTGTCGATAATAACCAGTTAACTTGTGTGATTAACTGTCGATAATAACCAGTTAACTTGTGTGATTAACTGTCAGTAATAACCAGTTAACTCATGTGATTAACTGTCGATGATAAACAGTTGACTCGTGTGATTAACTGTCAATAATAACCACTTAACTCATGTGATTAACTGTTGATAATAACCAGTTAACTCGTGTGATTAACTGTCAGTAATAACCAGTTAACTTGTGTGATTAACTGTCGATGGTAACCAGTTAACTCGTGTGATTAACTGTCGATGATAACCAGTTGACTCGTGTCATTAATTGTCAGTAATAACCAGTTAACTTGTGTGATTAACTGTCAATAATAACCAGTTAACTTGTGTGATTAACTGTCAGTAATAACAGTTTACTCATGTGATTAACTGTCAGTATTAATTAGTTAACTCGTGTGATTAACTGTCAGTAATAACCAGTTAAGTTGTGTGATTAACTGTCGATAATAACCAGTTAACTTGTGTGATTAACTGTTGATAATAACCAGTTAACTCATGTGATTACCTGTCAATGATAACTAGTTAACTCACGTGATTAACTGTCAATGATAAACAGTTAACTAATGTGATTAACTGTCAATAATAACCAGTTAACTTGTCTGATTAACTGTCAATAATAATCAGTTAACTTGTGTGATTAACTGTCAATAAGGATCAGTTAACTCATGTGATTAACTGTCAATATTAACCAGTTAACTTGTGTGATCAACTGTCAGTAATAACCAGTTAACTTGTGTGATTGACTGTCAGTAATAACCAGTTAACTTAACTAAAACTAACAAGCAAAATAAGACCGCTAATGACACTTAGCAGGCTAACAATATAGCACCAAGCAACAATATCCATGACTTTGTTTTATGCCCAATGAAACTGGTTAACATGCTCATACTTAGCTTGTCAACGCTGAGCAGGCTAAGAAGATTGCGCCAAACTACAATAGCATTTTAGCTAGCTTTATAGTAATAAAACTAAGTCATGGATTTTGTTGCTTCGCACTATCTTACCAGCATAGTAGGTATTAGCAGGCTAAATGTTAGTATTTTAGCCAGCTTTATAGGTATAAAACTAACATGTTAACATTTAGCCTGCTAAAACTTAGCATGCAAGCAAGATATCGCCATATCTACCAGACCCTCCGGGGCCTCTTTGAGTTGAGGGCCATTGTTGGCCCATGTACTTGAAACACAAGAAAATAAGACCGCTAATGACACTTAACAGGCTAACAATATAGCACCAAGCAACAATATCCATGACTTCGTTTTATACCCAATGAAATTGGTTAACGTACTAATACTTAGCTTGTCGACACTGAGCAGGCTAACAAGATAGCGCTAAGCTACAACATCCAGGACTTTTAGTTTTATACCTATACAAATCTGCTAGAATGTAAACATGTTAAGAAATAGCGCAAAGCTATAATATCCATGACTTAGCATTTTAGCTACGTTCGTAGGCATAATCATGGATATTGTTGCTTGGTGCTGTCTTACTAGTATGTTAAGTATTAACATGTTTGCATTTTATCCAGTTTTATAGGTATAAAACTAACATGTTAACATTTAGCCTGCTCAAACTTAGCATGCCAGCAAGATATCGCCATATCTACCAGACCCGCCATGCCTCTTTGAAGGCCACGTTTGGCCCACGTCCTTGAAACACAAGAAAATGAGACCGCTAATGACACTTAGCAGGCTAACAAGATAGCGCCAAGCTACAATATCCAGGACTTTTAGTTTTATACCTATAAAAATCTGCGAGAATGTCAACATGTTAACAAATAGCTGCAAACTACAATATCCATGACTTAGCATTTTAGCTACTTTCATAGGCATAATCATGGATATTGTTACTTGGCACTGTCTTAAGTATTAACATCTTAGCATTTTAGCCACTTTTATAGGTATAAAACTAACATGTTAACATTTAGCCTGCGCAAATAACCAGTTAACTTAACTAAAACTAACAAGCAAAATAAGACCGCTAATGACACTTAGCCGGCTAACAATATAGCACCAAGCAACAATATCCATGACTTTGTTTTATGCCCAATGAAACTGGTTAACATGCTAATACTTAGCTTGTCAACGCTGAGCAGGCTAAGAAGATTGCGCCAAACTACAATAGCATTTTAGCTAGCTTTATAGTAATAAAACTAAGTCATGGATTTTGTTGCTTCACACTATCTTACCAGCATAGTAGGTATTAGCAGGCTAAATGTTAGTATTTTAGCCAGCTTTATAGGTATAAAACTAACATGTTAACATTTAGCCTGCTAAAACTTAGCATGCAAGCAAGACATCGCCATATCTACCAGACCCTCCGGGGTCTCTTTGAGTTGAGGGCCATTGCTGGCCCATGTACTTGAAACACAAGAAAATAAGACCGCTAATGACACTTAACAGGCTAACAATATAGCACCAAGCAACAATATCCATGACCTCGTTTTATACCCAATGAAATTGGTTAACGTGCTAATACTTAGCTTGTCGACACTGAGCAGGCTAACAAGATAGCGCTAAGCTACAACATCCAGGACTTTTAGTTTTATACCTATACAAATCTGCTAGAATGTAAACATGTTAAGAAATAGCGCAAAGCTACAATATCCATGACTTAGCATTTTAGCTACGTTCGTAGGCATAATCATGGATATTGTTGCTTGGTGCTGTCTTACTAGTATGTTAAGTATTAACATGTTTGCATTTTAGCCAGTTTTATAGGTATAAAACTAACATGTTAACATTTAGCCTGCTCAAACTTAGCATGCCAGCAAGATATCGCCATATCTACCAGACCCTCCATGCCTCTTTGAAGGCCACGTTTGGCCCACGTCCTTGAAACACAAGAAAATAAGACCGCTAATGACACTTAGCAGGCTAACAAGATAGCGCCAAGCTACAATATCCAGGACTTTTAGTTTTATACCTATAAAAATCTGCGAGAATGTCAACATGTTAACAAATAGCGGCAAACTACAATATCCATGACTTAGCATTTTAGCTACTTTCATAGGCATAATCATGGATATTGTTACTTGGCACTGTCTTAAGTATTAACATGTTAGCATTTTAGCCACTTTTATAGGTATAAAACTAACATGTTAACATTTAGCCTGCGCAAACTTAGCATGTTAGCAAGATATCGCCAAGTAACAATATCCAAAGTTTTTTTTAAGGAAATAGTGTTGTCACTGTCATTTACGAGGAAAATACAACAAAAATCGAATTCTAATGAATATTTGTGAATAATTCCCAACCATAGTGAGTATTTAAATGACTCTTGGAACTGCTCCCAAGGATCGTTTCCTTGATGAAGCAAAAAAATAACCAAAATAACGAGCCAGAAACAGTTGTTTTTTTGCAAGGACCAGTTCTTTTTGCAAGGACCAGTTCTTTTTGCCAGGACCAGTTCTTTTTGCCAGGATCTGTTGTTTTTGCAAGGACCAGTTCTTTTTGCAAGGACCAGTTCTTTTTGCCAGGACCAGTTCTTTTTGCCAGGACCAGTTCTTCAAGACCTGACTCCTTTCAAAGAGCCATAAATCCCAGCAGCCAAAGAAGACAAAGAGCTGTTTGTCGTGCCGACGCGAGGATTCTAGCGCTCGGAGACGGATTCTTCTTCAGATGTGCGCTCAGCGCCCAACAGCTGCTGGCCGGAGCCAGCAAACACTCCGTCGGCCAATCCGTGACGCAAACGTTTCCATGTGGCCCGGAGTGTGAAGTCTGAGTCCGAGTGGCAGTTCTGACAAATCCTGACGCTCACCAGGGCAGACGGTGCCAGCGCCCCAGGCGAGGATCCTCAAGTGCTGCTTGTTTTCCCTGGAAGGGCTGGCGGCGCTGACAGCGGCTCCAGGAAACGTCCCACACAGCCGGCCACAGCAGGCAGCAGATGGAAAAGGCAGAGCCCTTCTGGGGCGAGGCGTGGAGGAAGAAGACCACGGCCTTACAGGAAGTGGGACTGTAAATCACTCCTATGATTTACACCCCGTGTGTCCGCAGATGGAATATTGATACCAACTCAGCTTCTCATGGTTTTTTACTTGAGTTTAACTCAACCAATCCTCGCAAGTCATGTGCAACCTCGTAACATTCTCCCATGCCTGCAACTTCTCCGCACATTTGAGCTAATCAGCGTCATTTAGGCCAATCGGAATTCTCTTTGAGCGGCACTCAAACGCGCACGTCAACCTGTGTTTGTTGTTTTGTGTGGACGAAGCAGGAACAGTAAAGTGTAACAATATACAGTGGAACCTCCATGTAACAAGCCCCAGAAAGAACTAGAAGAACACGAATAACTAGAAGAAGAAGTAGAAGAACAAGAACAAGAAGAACAAGACGACAAACTAAAAGAGGAACTAGAAGACGAACTAGAAGAAGAGCTAGAAAAAGAACTAAAAGAAGAAGAAGAATAAGAACAAGATGAACAAGAACAAGACGAACTAGAAGAAAAACTAGAACAAGAACAAGAACAAGACAAATGAGAAGAAGAACTAGAAGAATAAGAAGAAGAACTAGAAGAAGAAGAAGAGCTAGAAGAAGAAGAACTAGAAGTAGAAGAACTAGGAGAAGAACTGAAAGAACAAGAAGAACTAGAAGACCAAGAAGAACTAGAAGAATAAGAACAAGATGAACAAGAACAAGACGAACTAGAAGAAAAACTAGAACAAGAACAAGAACAAGACAAATGAGAAGAAGAAGAACTAGAAGAATAAGAAGAAGAACTAGAAGAAGAAGAAGAGCTAGAAGAAGAAGAACTAGAAGTAGAAGAACTAGGAGAAGAACTGAAAGAACAAGAAGAACTAGAAGACCAAGAAGAACTAGAAGAACAAGAACAAGACAAACTAGAGGAACAAGACGAACAAGAAGACGAACAAGTAGAACAAGAATAACTACAAGAACTAGAAGAACAAGAACAAGACGAACAAGACGACAAACTAAAAGAGGAACTAGAAGACGAACTAGAAGAAGAACTAGAAGAAGAACTAGAAGAAGAACTAGAAGAAGAACTAAAACAATACGAAGAATAAGAACAAGACGACCAAGAAGAACAAGACGGACTAGAAGAAAAACTAGAAGAACAAGAACAAGACGAAGGAGAAGAAGAACTAGAAGAAGAAGAACTTGAAGAAGAAGAACTAGAAGAAGAAGAAGTTGAAGAACTAGGAGAAGAACTAGGAGAACAACTAAAAGAACAAGAAGAACTAGAAGAACAAGAAGAACTAGAAGAACAAGACAAACTAGACAAACTAGAGGAACAAGACGAACAAGGAGAACAAGGAATAACTAGAAGAACAAGAAGAAGTAGAAGAACAAGAACAAGAAGAAGTAGAAGAACAAGAACAAGAAGAAAAAGACGAACAAGACAACAAACTAAAAGAGGAACTAGAAGACGAACTAGAAGAAGAGCTAGAAGAAAAACTAAAAGAAGAATAAGAAGAAGAAGAACAAGACGAACTAGAAGAAAAACTAGAAGAACAAGACAAACGAGAAGAAGAAGAACTAGAAGAACAAGAAGAGCTAGAAGAAGAAGAAGAGCTAGAAGAAGAACTAGAAGAGGTAGAAGAACTAGGAGAAGAACTAAAAGAACTAGAAGAACAAGACGAACAAGAAGACGAACAAGGAGAACAAGAAGAGCAAGAACAAGTAGAAGAACAAGACCAAGAAGAACAAGACAAACTAGAAGAAGAGCTAGAAGAAGAACAAGAACAAGACAAACGAGAAGAAGAAGAACTAGAAGAAGAAGAGCTAGAAGAAGACCTAGAAGAAGTAGAAGAAATAGGAGAATAACTAAAAGAACAAGAAGAACTAGAAGAACAAGAAGAACAAGACAAACTAGACGAACTAGAGGAACAAGACGAACAAGAAGACAAACAAGGAGAACAAGAAGATCTAGAAGAACAAGAACAAGAAGAACGAAGAACCAGACGAACAAGACGACAAACTAAAAGAGGTACTAGAAGACGAACTATAAGAAGAGCTAGTAGAAGAACTAGAATAAGAATAAGACAAGACAAACAAGAAGAACAAGACGAACTAGAAGAAAAACTAGAAGCAGAACAAGAACAAGACAAACAAGAAGAAGAACTAGAAGAACTAGAAGAAGAAGAAGAAGAAGAAGAAGAGCTAGAAGAAGAAGTACTTTTGTGTGTGTTAATAAATATTAATTGTTTAAATACAACCTCATTTTTATTGCAACATTTAAAAGTGAGGTGATTAGGGAAACCTTGTTTTTTTTATCGAGTATGACAATAAGTTGCTATTATAAGTCCCACACGTCAGATGGCACTCGTTTATCATTTTTGTGTTTGTTGCGCCCTAAAAAGTGTCAATACTGTAAGTATTGTACTTATTACACTGTAGTTTTCATTAACATGTTTGGAGGTGTTTAAATTGCCATGTAAAATCGCTAATGCTAATTGGTAGCTTGTCAATAGCAAAGCCAATGTGTATTGGCATCAACCGAGCGTATTTTTTTTGGAAAAGTACTTACTTTGGAGCGTTTTTTGAGTCGATTACTATGTTGGCATGGAAAATCACAACAGAAGGCAAAAGTAGTTTGCCGGAGTCCGCTCTCAGTGCTGCTGGAGTGATACCCGAAGTGCGAAGATTCGGCAACCATGCCTAGATATTGAACATGGCACTTTTGGATTTTACGTGAATTGGTGCCATAAAAGTACCATTCCTAACTAAATTGAGTGCCAAAGCAGAATTTCGAGCTCCCCAAACAAATTCAGCACAATTAAAACATACATTTGCCATTCTTTCTGACACAACAACAACAACAACAACAAGCGGGAATTAAACCCACTTCTTTGGATTTGCAGGCCAACACTGACGCCGCGCGCCAATGTTCTTATCCGTGGCGGAGCAGGAAGGGGCTAGTTTGCAATATAAAGTGAATCAGGTGTGTGGAGAGAGATGTCAGCGCTGCCTGCAGGAGCAAAGGTCACCGCCTCTGTACATGGTGCTGAGGACAGAGGGCCATCAGACTGGGGCGTGGCAGTGCTGACGGTGAGGCACAGCTGGCAGGTGATTAGATTTCACAGGTGGTACGTGTTAATCTAATCATCTGTTGTCTTTAACAGTAAGCGGCCGGGAGCAGGAGGAGAGTGAGGATACGGACGTGACTGAAAGGTCGCGTTCTGCTGGAGAAAACTTTTGGTAAAAACCTATGTATTGTATACTGACTGTTAGTATGTAACACTAACAGTCATACTCATATTTCACCTTATCTATGTAATCACGAGAGCCGAGTCGGGAGCGGGTGTAGACGTTAGACAGCTTTATTTCCACACACCGAACGGAAGTCCAACCCAACATATATGAACCCACCTGGCACTCCCCCTGGTGGTCACTGGGTGTAACCATGCAGACAAAACATACAGCTCAATACACAACACTATGTTTATTAAAACCTTGTTAAAACCTGCACGCTTTGAACTTTGTCAGTGGGACTGCTAGGAAGCGACTTCCACGAGGTGTTTACTTAAATTCACAGGAAATAGGAATCCTACAAAATAAGGGTCTAAATATGTATCTTATACCTTTATTACTGTGCCCTTTTGTTTAGACCAGGGGTCACCAACCTTTTTGAAAGCAAGAGCTACTTCTTGGGTAGTGATTAATGCGAAGGGCTACCAGTTTGATACACACTTCAATAAAATGCCAGAAATAGCCAATTTGCTCAATTTACCTTTAACTCTATGTTATTATTAATAATTAATGATATGTACACTTAATTGAAGGGTTTAAAAGAGGAGAAAACACGAACAAAATGACAATCAAATTTTGAAACATAGTTTATCTTCAATTTCGACTCTTTAAAATTCAAAATTCAACCGAAAAAAAGAAGAGAAAAACTTAAAAAACGAATTTATGGAACATCATTAGTAATTTTTCCTGATTAAGACAATTTTAGAATTTTGATTAAATAGGTTAAAATCCAATCTACACTTTGTTAGAATATATAACAAATTGGACCAAGCTATATTTCTAACAAAGACAAATCATTATTTCTTCTAGATTTTCCAAAACAAAAATTTTAAAAGAAATTCAAAAGACTTTTAAATAAGATTTAAATTTGATTCTACAGATTTTCTAGATTTGCCAGAATATTTTTTTTGAATTTTAATCATAATAAGTTTGAAGAAATATTTCACAAATATTCTTCGTCGAAAAAACAGGAGCTAAAATGAAGAATTGAATTAAAATGTATTTATTATTCTTTACAATAAAAAAAAATACATTTACTTGAACATTGATTTAAATTGTCAGGAAAGAAGAGGAAGGAATTTAAAAGGTAAAAAGGTATATGTGTTTAAAAATCCTAAAATCATTTTTAAGGTTGTATTTTTTTCTCTAAAATTGTCTTTCTGAAAGTTATAAGAAGCAAAGTAAAAAAAATTAATGAATTTATTCAAACAAGTGAAGACCAAGTCTTTAAAATATTTTCTTGGATTTTCAAATCCTATTTGAGTTTTGTCTCTCTTAGAATTAAAAATGTCGGGCAAAGCGAGACCAGCTTGCTAGTAAATAAATACAATTTAAAAAATAGAGGCAGCTCACTAGTAAGTGCTGCTATTTGAGCTATTTTTAGAACAGGCCGGCGGGCTACTCATCTGGCCCTTACGGGCTACCTGGTGCCCGCGGGCACCGCGTTGGTGACCCCTGGTTTAGACTGTAAGGTACTTTGTCAGAAAGATATGAAAATCAAGTTTGAAGCTCCCCGCATTTTCATGATGATGTACTTCTAGGAAGGGAAAATGAAAGTTGCTGACACAGCACCAACACAAATAGTTCGTACAGACTCTAAATGTGATTGTTCTGCGCCAGGACGTGTAACCCGCTTCTGTCACCTTCCTCCTTCACCGCTTCATCCGAGCAGGCCGCCAAGTGGCCCCATAATGTCACCGTCATTCCCGCTCAGGCTTTTTTACCGAAGGTGGGCCCTCAGGAAGGAAGGAGTGAGATGGGAACAAAACGTCCTCGTTTATCTTCTGTAAGCCAGCGCTAAAGTAAGACACACACACACACACAAATACAAACACACACACACACATTCATAGTGCATGCATCATGGATCCAGCAGGTGACACATTATTATATTTAATACAGAGTAGACAGGAAACGATTGTATCAATTCTAATGGAGAGTCCATCTTTCAGTCAATAAATGAACAAACAAGCCCAGTAAAGAAAAAAATATGTAAATTTTTCTGTAAAAAAAACTGTTTGTTGTCACAATTTAATCTTCAAATCAACGGTTGTGTTATTTTGTATAATGGGGGGGGATTCCAATATACCAGTTTTTTTTTCATCAAGTTTACGGTGGATGTTTTTACAGTGCATTACTGTAAATGTAAACAACGCTAATACTCTTAATATTACAGTAACATTTGGGCCAATGAGCAGCCAGTTTTTAGGGTAAAATCAAAGCGTTCTGTGTCTACAGTGTATTACTGTCAATTGAAAAGTGGGACTACTGGTAAATTATGGCAATTATTGTAATTGTTTTTACAGTGCATTACTGTCAATTGAAAAGTGGTACTACTGTTATTTTTATAGGTAAATTATGGCAGATTTTTTTTTACCGTAGGTGTTTTTACAGTGCATTACTGTCAATTGAAAAGTGGTACTACTGTTGTTTTTACAGGTAAATTATGGCAATTATATGTGGCTTGTGCAGCCCTTTGAGACACTTGTGATTAAGGGCTATATAAATAAACTTTGATTGATTGATTGATTGAATTATTGTAGGTGTTTTTACAGTGCATTACTGTAAATGTAAACAACGGTAATACTGTTATTATTACAGTAACATTTGGGCCACTGAGCTGCCAGTTTTTAGGGTCAAATCAAAGTGTTTTGTTTCTACAGTGCATTACTGTCAATTGAAAAGTGGTACTACTGTTATTTTTACAGGTAAATTATGGCAATTATTGTAGGTGTTTTTACAGTGCATTACTGTCAATTGAAAAGTGGTACTACTGTTATTTTTACAGGTAAATTATGGCAATTATTGTAGGTGTTTTTACAGAGCATTACTGTAAATTGAAAAGTGATACTACTGTTGTTTTTACAGGTAAATTATGGCAATTATTGTAGGTGTTTTTACAGTGCATTACTGTAAATTGAAAAGTGGCATGACTGTTATTTTTACAGGTAAATTATGGCAATTGTTGTACGTGTTTTTACTGTGCATTACTGTAAATGTAAACAACGGTAATACTGTTATTATTACAGTAGCATTTGGGCTACTATGCTGCCAGTTTTTAGGGTAAATTCAAAGTGTTTTGTTTCTACAGTGCATTACTGTCAATTGAAAAGTGGTACTACTGTTGTTTTTACTGGTAAATTATGGCCATTTTTTTTTTACCGTAGGTGTTTTTACAGTTCATTACTGTCAATAAAATAGTGGTACTACTGTTATTTTTGCAAGTAAATTATGGCAATTATTGTAGGTGTTTTTACAGTGCATTACTGTAAATGTAAACAACGGTAATACTGTTATTATTACAGTAACATTTGGGCAGCTGAGCTGCCAGTTTTTAGGGTAAAATCAAAGTGTTTTGTTTCTACAGTGCATTACTGTCAATTCAAAAGTGGTACTACTGTTATTTTTACAGGTAAATTATGGCAATTTTTTTTTTTTTTACTGTATGTGTTTATACAGTGCATTACTGTAAATTGAAAAGTGGTACGACTGTTATTTTTACAGGTAAATTATGGCAATTATTGTATGTGTTTTTACTGTGCATTACTGTAAATGTAAACAACGGTAATACTGTTATTATTACAGTAGCATTTGGGCCACTAAGCTGCCAGTTTTTAGGGTAAATTCAAAGTGTTTTGTTTCTACAGTGCATTACTGTCAATTGAAAAGTGGTACTACTGTTGTTTTTACTGGTAAATTATGGAAATTATTGTAGGTGTTTTTACAGTGCAGTGCTGTAAATTGAAAAGTGGTACTACTGTTATTTTTACAGGTAAATTATGGCAATTTTTTTTACCGTAGGTGTTTTTACAGTGCATTACTGTCAATAAAATAGTGGTACTACTGTTATTTTACAAGTAAATTATGGCAATTATTGTAGGTGTTTTTACAGTGCATTACTGTCAATTGAAAAGTGGTACTACTGTTATTTTTACAGGTAAATTATGGCAATTTTTTTTTACCGTAAGTTTTTTTTACAGTGCATTACTTTAAATTGAAAAGTGGTACTATTGTTATATTTACAGGTAAATTATGGCAATTATATGTGGCTTGTGCAGCCCTTTGAGACACTTGTGATTAAGGGCTATATAAATAAACTTTGATTGATTGATTGATTTAATTATTGTAGGTGTTTTTACAGTGCATTACTGTAAATGTAAACAACGGTAATACTGTTATTATTACAGTAACATTTGGGCCACTGAGCTGCCAGTTTTTAGGGTCAAATCAAAGTGTTTTGTTTCTACAGTGCATTACTGTCAATTGAAAAGTGGTACTACTGTTATTTTTACAGGTAAATGATGGCAATTATTGTAGGTGTTTTTACAGTGCATTACTGTAAATTGAAAAGTGGTACTACTGTTATGTTTACAGGTAAATTATGGCAATTTTTTTTTTTTTACCGTATGTGTTTTTACAGTACATTACTGTAAATGGAAAAGTGGTACGACTGTTATTTTTACAGGTAAATTATGGCAATTATTGTAGGTGTTTTTACAGTGCATTACTGTAAATGGAAAAGTGGTACGACTGTTATTTTTACAGGTAAATTATGGCAATTATTGTAGGTATTTTTACAGAGCATTACTGTAAATTGAAAAGTGATACTACTGTTGTTTTTACAGGTAAATTATGGCAATTATTGTAGGTGTTTTTACAGTGCATTACTGTAAATTGAAAAGTGGCATGAATGTTATTTTTACAGGTAAATTATGGCAATTATTGTACGTGTTTTTACTGTGCATTACTGTAAATGTAAACAACGGTAATACTGTTATTATTACAGTAGCATTTGGGCCACTATGCTGCCAGTTTTTAGGGTAAATTCAAAGTGTTTTGTTTCTACAGTGCATTACTGTCAATTGAAAAGTGGTACTACTGTTGTTTTTACTGGTAAATTATGGCCATTTTTTTTTACCGTAAGTTTTTTTACAGTGCATTACTTTAAATTGAAAAGTGGTACTACTGTTATTTTTACAGGTAAATTATGGCAATTATTGTAGGGATTTTTTACAGTGCATTACTGTAAATGTAAACAACGGTAATACTGTTATTATTACAGTAACATTTGGGCCACTGAGCTGCCAGTTTTTAGGGTAAAGTCAAAGTGTTTTGTTTTTACAGTGCATTACTGTCAATTGAAAAGTGGTACTACTGTTGTTTTTACTGGTAAATTATGGAAATTATTGTAGGTGTTTTTACAGTGCATTACTGTAAATTGAAAAGTGGTATTACTGTTATTTTTACAGGTAAATTATGGCAACATTTTTTTTTACCGTAACTGTTTTTACAGAGCATTACTGTAAATGTTAACAACGGTAATGCTGTTATTATTACAGTAACATTTGGGCCACTGAGCTGCCAGTTTTTACGGTCAAATCAAAGTTTTTTCAACCGTTTGTCCCTCTCGGGGTCGCGGGGGGGGGGGGGGGGGGGTGTTTGCTGGAGCCTATCTCAGCTGCATTCGGGCGGAAGGCGGTGTACACCCTGGACAAGTCGCCACCTCGTCATGTTTCTACAGTGTATTACTGTCAATTGAAAAGTGTTACTACTGTTATTTTTACAGGTAAATTATGGCAATTATTGTAGGTCTTTTCACAGTGCATTACTGTAGCGGGAAAGATTTGATCACTTTTACTGTCAATATTTTAACAACTGAAAAATCTTTGGTAGTTTTTTTTTACAGTGCATTACTGTAAATGTAAAAACACTGAACACTGTTATTTTTACAGTAACGTTTTTTAGCGTACGGCGGTTCTGACACCAAATGACTGTATATTGGTTAATTTGACAGTAGAGTTCTGGCGACAGAACCGCAACGGTTGTTGTTTTTACAGTTCATTCCTGTACATTGGAAAACTAACGCTGTTACTTTTGTTTTTACGGTCAAAATCTGGCAAGGCTAAAATGTACGGCTATTTTTAGTGAAGTCTGAGCATTACGCTGCCAAGTTAAGGGACGGAATCGCAGTTATTTTTACAGTGAAATAACTGCGATTCCGTCCTTAATTGGCGGTAATGCTCAGTATAAATCGCCGTACATTTTAGCTGCCAGTTTTCTACGGCACAGTTGGAATGATAAAATACTTTTTTGGAAATAACTTTGACATCAAAAGAACATCGAAGCCTAAACATTGGATTAGGCAAACTTTGATTCGATTTGTTGAGGTTTTGTCACAAGTTCAACGTGGTTCAGTGATTTTAGGGGTGCTAATATGGAATGACTGTCTGGGCTCGATTGTGTCTCCTCTGCTGATAAATCTGATAGGACTTCATCTCCTAATAACGGAGATGGATGTTTCTCCCCGTCCTGCTCCTCTGTTCAGCTTCTGAAGTCCATGGCACGCATCAACAACAAATATGCAACGTCCTAGTATCTCCAATTTCCTGCACTTGTCCCTAATGCAAGCCGCCACCCTCGCATCTGGATGGATCAGAGGATCTAATTTAGCGGCGGAAATGAAGGCGGATCAGATGCACTTTGTCTGAAATGTAGGAGTAATCAGCGAGCAGAGAGGAAAGAAGGAGCGAGGGAAGAGTGGAGGAGGACGAGGAGCATCGGATCTGAGAGGACTTTCATGATCAGCATCAGTTGTCTTCTAACTTTGACAACCTGGTCTATCAAGTGTTGACACCTTTCGCTAAAAACTCAGTTGTGGGTTCGAGTCCTACTAATTTATCGTTTGTTTTCTTTCGAGTCTTTCACATTGCCGAGTAAAACTGGAGGAGCCACGTCCGGGTGGCCGAGCAGTCTAAGGCGACAGACTCAAGGAATGTTTCGAATGGAGGCTTCTGGCCTCCAGATTAGGAAGTGGGTTCAAATCCCACTCCTGACAAAAGTTTTTGAACACAGCAATGACTTTGCCAGTCATTTGTTTCTTTCAGGATTATTGAATTTGAACATATGGCAACTCACTTCTTGTGATTTCTTAGGAGTTTTGCAAGTTTGCGTTCAAAGAAATGACAAAGAAAACTTTGATTAAGGCCCTTGAACAGGGGTCTCCAACTTTCATCACAAAGAGTGTTTCTTTGTCCAAAATACTCTAGAACAGGGGTCTCCAACTTTTATCACAAAGAGAGTTTCTCTGCCTAAAAAGCTCTAGAACAGGTGTCTCCAACTTTAATCACAAAGAGGGTTTCTTTTTCCAAAAGACTCTAGAACAGGGGTCTCCAATTTTCGTCACAGAGAGGGTTTCTTTGTCCAAAGGACTCTAGAACAGGGGTCTCCAACTTTCATCATAGAGAGAGTTTCTTTGTCGAAGGAAACTATGATTAAGGCCCTTGAACAGGGGTCTCCAACTTTCATCACCAAAATAGTTTCTTTGTCCAAAAGGCTCGAGAACAGGGTCTCCAACTTTCATCACAAAGAGAGTTTCTTTGCCTAAAAAGCTCTAGAACAGGTGTCTCCAACTTTAATCACAAAGAGGGTTTCTTTTTCCAAAAGACTCTAGAACAGGGGTCTCCAATTTTCGTCACAGAGAGGGTTTCTTTGTCCAAAGGACTCTAGAACAGGGGTCTCCAACTTTCATCGCAGAGAGAGTTTCTTTGTCCAAAATACTCTAGAACAGGGCTCTTTAACTTTCATCATAGAGAGAGTTTCTTTGTCCAAAAGGCTCTAGAACAGGGGTCTTCAACTTTCATCACCAAGAGAGTTTCTTTTTCTAAAAGGCTCTAGAACAGGGGTCTCCAACTTTCATCACCAAGAGAGTTTCTTTGTCCAAAAGGCTCGAGAACAGGGTCTCCAACTTTCATCACAAATAGTTTATTTGTCCAAAACGCTCTAGAACAGGGGTCTCCAACCTTCATCATAAAGTGTCCAAAAGACTCTAGATCAGGGGTGCCCAAACCTGTTTTGCCTCCCAACGGTCTAAGATGCCAGACTCAAGGGTTGGTTTGATCTTGCAGCAGTATATCCAGATTTCTGGTTTGTTTCCTGTATAATTTTTTAAATTACTGAGTAAAACTGGAGGACTTCTGGTCGCCAAATTTCTGCCGAGAACATTTAAATATATGGGTATAAATAGCTGATTTTCCATGGTTTGTTGTGGGATTCAAAGTAATCGTGAAGGTAGCTTTCATAATGTAATAGGACTTATGGTCTCCAAACAGAGGCCTAGGTTCAAATCCCACTTCGGACAGCAACTTTTGAATAGTGCAATAATGTTGTGTGTTATTAGTTTGCCGAAGGATGATCAACATTCCTCTAGTAAACCTGGGAGAAGTCATTTCCTGCAGACAGGGCTGAGTGGTCTAAGGTGCCACACTGAAGGTGAGACTCCCTCCATGATGATTTGGATCTTCTGGTCTCTAACTGGAGGTGTGGGTTCGAATTCCACTCTTGAAAATACTTTTTTAATACTGCAATGACTTTGCCAGTCTTTTGTGTCTTTTATGGATATTCAACTTGAACATATGATTTCTTTGGAGCTCTGCAAGTTTGCTTTCAAATAAATTATGAAAGGGGCTTTGATTAGGGCTCTAGATCCGGGGTCTCTAACTTTCATCACTATAAGAGTTACTTTGACAAAACGGCTCTAAGTCAGGGGTGTCTAAACCTTTTTGCCTCCAAATAATTTCAAGTGTCAGACTCAAGGTTTGGTTTCATCTGTCAGCAGTGTATCAAGACTTCTGGTCTGCAAAGGGAGTCCTGTGTTCAAATCCTCCTCCTGACAAAAACTTTTTAATATATACACGTGAGTAATTAATTTCATGTGATTCAATCTGTTATGTGGAGACTTTGGCAGGTACGTGTTGAACGAAACCATAAAGAATGTTTTGACTAGGGCTCTACGGGTCATAGTCAATGTGTCAGGATGGCCGAGTGAAATGGGACTTCTGGTCTCCGAAGGGAGGCGTGGGTTCAAATCCCACTCCTGACTAGTTGTTATTTTTTTAAAATACTTTAGGAGTTATGTTTCTTTTAGGATTATTGACGTTGAACATATGGGTGACTCATTTCTTTGGATGCGTCTTTGGCTGCAGGAAGTTATGCGAGTTTGCATTCAAAGAAATTACCGGTATGAAGGAGGCTTTAATTAAGGCTCCCGATCAAGGGTCTCTATTTTTCATCACTCTGGGTGAATCAAAGGCTGACGAGAAGAGGCAGAAATGCAAAGAGCACTACACAAAAATACAACAAGCAGTATAATTAATCATCGTAGTCTGTAAAAATACACTGGCAAAAGAAAACCCCACTGATTGGCAATTAAGAACAGGTGAACCAAGTAAATGCCAACCAAAAACAAGTGAGGAGACCAGCGCTCAGAAGCCAAGTTAAAGCTACTGCAAAACGTACAAGAACAGGAAGTTGATGCAAAAACAATTGCTGGACAGAAAGAAATACCAAACCCAAAAAAACCAATGGTCCAAAACAGTAATGACACCCGGAGGTCTACAGTTTTACACGGAAACATAGATGTACTGCAAGGTGATGGCATTTCTGACGACTTCCCCTTTGAAGAAAAGATCCAGGTGTGTTGAGCTATTTCATTATCTTTTGGTGATTTTCACTCAACATTTTGTTAGGCTTTGCTAATCATGATCAATTCTTCTGTTGCCTTGATTGAGGCATACCACACCAGACGTCACCCACACAAAGTCCAGGGTTCAGCAGTGTGAGCCAAACAAACTTTATGAGTCGTGCAAATGCACCAGTTTGTTTTAACTGAACCTAATTGGACAAGGTGAACACACCCTAATAGCAATAAGAGTGGAAGAATGGTCTTTGGCTGAGTGGTCCAAGGTGCTGGCCTCAAGATGTTAGTCTTTTGGTAAATGAAATGGGGCTTCTGCTCCCCAAATGGAGGCGTGGGTTTAAATGCCACTCCTGACAAGACCTTTGAAATACTACAATGACTTTGTCAGACATTTGTTTCTGTTAGGATTATTGACGTCGAACATATGCGTAGCTCATTTCTTCAGATACGTCTTTGGCGGCTGGGAGTTATGCAAGTTTATGTTCAAAGAAATGAAGAAGGAGGTTTTGATTAAGGCTCTAGATCAATGGTCTCCAGCTTCATCGCTTTGACAAAAAGAAAGGCGGAGTCATCTATTTGTGTTTTATTTTATATGACTGGCAACATTTAAATTGTGCTTTATTTACAGAGCATATTTCCACTCAAAAGGGTGCAGTCATTGTCTTGATGCTGTTTTAGTAACGTCTGAACTGCACATAGAAAACGAATGCTACAATTTGAGGCAAATATTTTCTGCTTCTGACAATACCTGATAGTGACAAGGTCAGGATGGCCGAGCGGTCCAAGGCGCCAGACTCAAGGTGCGACTCCTTCCTTGGAACATTGGGTGTTCTGGTCTCTACATAGAGGCGTGGGTTCAAATCCCACTCCTGACAGCAACTTTTTCGTACATTGGTCTCAGTAGCTGATTTTCCGGAATACGTTCTACAATACAGGGAATTTTTGCAAGAAGACTTTGATTTTGTGGGTTCAAATCCCACTCCTGACGAGGAATTTTAAATTCTGTAGTTACATATCCCAGGAGAGGATTCCGAACATTGGTCAGCAAATGCTGATTTTAGTGTGTCACTCAAGCTCTATCAAATGGAGACGTGGGTTCAAATCCTACTTCTGACAAGACACTTTAAATACTGCAATAGCTGTGCCAGTCATTTGTTTCTTTAAAGATTATTGACATTGAACATATGGGTAGGTTCTTTGTTTTGATTCGTCATTGGTTGCAGGGACTTATGCAAGTTCAAAGAAATTATGTAGGAGTCTTTGATTGGGGCTCTAGATCAGGGTTCTCCAGATTTCATCATTATGGGCAATCAAAGGTTGATGAGGCGAGGCAAGAATGTTTCCAAGATTTCTTTCCAATAAAGATACCTGACATTGGTAGGGCAGCAAATGCACCAGAGTTCGCTTCAACTGGACCTGAATTTAGGTGTGATACTTTCTGTCAAACAATGGGGATTCTGGTCTGCGTTCAATTCCTTTTTCTGACAGTAGCATTTTAATATATAAATGGCATTTTCCATGATTTGTTTTGGGATGCGGTGGAGTTTTGCAAGTTTGACTTCAAAGAAATCATATTCGATGCTTTGACTAAGGCTTTAGATACAACTCATAACATTGTCAAAATGTCCAAGTGATCTAAGGTGCCAGACTCAGGGTTTGATCCTTCCCTAATATCTTGGGTACTTTTGGTCTCCAAATTGGGGACATGGGTTCAGTACTCACTTCTGACAATAACATTTACAATTTTTGTCATGGGATTATTGATGTTCAACATAATGATAGCTCATTTGTTTTGATTTGTTTATTGGTTGCAGGGTGTTATGCGAGTTAGCGTTCAAATAAATTATGAAAGAGGCTTTGATTAGGCCTAAAATCAGGGGTCTCCAGATTTCATCACTATGGGCAATCAAAGGTTGATGAGGCGAGGCAAACATGTTCCCAGGATTTCTTTCCATTGAAGATACCTGACATTGGGAGCAAAGCACATCCACAAGAGTTCGCTTCAACTGGACCTTGGGTGAGAACACACCCTAATAGTGATAAAAGTGGAAAGAGGTATTTCAGTGTCAGGATGGCCGAGTGGTCTAAGGCGCCAGACTCAAGGTGCGATACCTTCTGTAAGATAATGGGGATTCTGGGGCTGTATTTATCAAGCTTCTTAGAATTACTCCTAAGAAGTCTGCTAAGAGTTGACTTATGAGTAAAGAAATTCTTCGCTGAAAGCTGCACTTAAAAGTTAGTTATCAAGCGTCTTACTCACACTTTCAGCGAAGTGTAGGACTGAATCTTAAGTGTCACACTCAAAGCTAAATTACAACATTACTACGTGCCGTAAATGGAATTTTAGGTGACGTCATTTCTGTGTCCATAGAAATGACCAATCACAGAAGGGAATCCCTTGTCTAAGAATAAAGAAATATCTTAGAAATATTTAAGTGGACAATGGGAGTGTATATTTTGACAATAAACTACAAAATAATACAAAACAAACAAACAATATTGGCAATGAATCAAAAATAAATGTTTCCTTTTTGTTGCACCTTTCCTGCTTCCTGCTCCCAGACCGTAACAAAGAGGCAGGGGAGACACTTCTCCAGGATGTATGCTCGGGGCAACACCCTTCACTTTACCCGGCAGTGGGTCTCCACAGCGGACGACTTTAGAGTGAATAATGAGTCCGGCGATTAGTTGCAAATCTTGCTTTATTGATTGCTTGCACACAGCCAATCCAACACAAAACAAACTAGTCCCCGCCCGCACTCACAATACCGCTCCCTCTCTTCTCTCGCCCACACACTCACTGACGTCACTCACCTCACATGCTGTAACCTAGCGTATGTGTGTGCCACACACATACGCTACTCTCATAACATTTTCTTTCCAATTCATTAATTAGGCAACTAATTTGAAACTGGTGTGGGTGGCTCTATATATACTAGTCCACTGCAGCCACATGCAGTAATCAACAAGGAATCGAAAATTATTAAATCTGTGACAAAAATAATACCTGCTCTGTCTAAACGATACCGTTTGATCAGCTGCTCGTCATCAAACAAAGATGAACGTTCGCGCACGTCTCTCGCCTCAGTGCCATCCCCTGCTGGCAACTCCTAACCACTTAAGACACCTCTGAAGGTCTCTTAAATATCGTGGAGAGTAGGAGTGATTCTTAGACTTAAGAACGTTGATAAAAAGCTTTTATTCTTAAGTTTGAGAGTAGGACTAAATTTCGCAAATTTTCAGGACTTAAGTGTAAAATGGCACTCTAAGAAGCTTGATAAGTACGGCCCCTGATCTCCAAAGGGAGGCGAAGCCATATAATACAGTGTGTCAGGGTGGTCTAAGGCCCCGGAGACAAGGTGGGACTTCTTCAATCATGAAATGGTATTTCTGATCCCCAAATGGAGGTGTGGGTTTTTATCGTAATTTCCTAACATTTGCACTTTTTTACGTGGGACGAGGCCCTCTACGGCTCGCGAGACATGGTCTCAATCTACGTCCTCACAGTGTGCCAGTTGAAACACAGCCGACATGCAAGACTGTCAACAACCTTTGGTACAAGGTGCACTGGTTCAGACTGGAAGGACAATTCATGTTGGCTGTCACTTCCTTCCTCGTGGGCTTTGTTGCCTCCATTAGCTGATCCGACCTGCAGCCTTCAACATTCCTCACTGAACACGAGGCCCAGAATACATCCTTTAAATCAAATATCAACATGTTGAGGAACTTATTTTCATGTCTTCCAGTGATACATCTCACTCGGGATTAATGCTTGAGGAGTTGCCAGGGACGACGTGGGTAACTTCCTGTCTTCCACAGGGCCTGGAACGCTTTGGCGTCCGACATCGAGCCTTTAGCTGATTGGCTAAATCGGCTCGCTTGGGTTTAATTAGAAACAGCATCCAGACACACCCGCGTCCAGGGGCTCTTTAATTACCCCTAGGTTTGTTCTGAGACAGGGGGGGGGGTTGAGCTCTAATTAACCAGCTCCGACGCGCTCGACTCGGACTTATTTTTGTCCCCCATGCAAAAACCTGAAGACCCACAGGGACTGCTGTTGACGGCACATTTCCTTTAGACGCGTGGTGATGAAGAATTATACGCTAAGTAAGCTAAGACAGCTTTGTGAGGGAGTCCAAAGAGGGAAGGCGTGGAACAGAGTGCACAGGAGTGATGAAGATGGAAGGGGAAGGATGGTGCCACACTGACGTAAAGGACCAGCCTGTTATCTGTCCGTCTGTCAGCCTCACGGGCCAAACGTCTGCTCGTGCCGTCTCGCAGCAGACAAACGGCAGCAATGAGTGACAGAGACCATAGAGGCTTTACACCACACTTGGCGGCCATTTCTTTAGGTACACCAGCGCACTCCAACTCCATCCAGCACCACACAAATGACCATACTTGGAAAAAAGTCTGTGAGGTTGCCTGAGTTATACGTTGAAGCCTGCAGGTGTTAGCAAACAAGCTTTTCTTCCCGTCACTCACACACGCGCTCGGATCATTTGAAGATGATCGCAATCCATCAAGCAGTCATCAAATTGATCAGCTAAGAAATACCATATTTATTTACTTATTTATTGCACACCGGCAACAGTTTATTCACTGATACTGAAAACGTCATTAAAAATAAAATAAGTATATTTTTTTAATGTATATTTCACCCAAAACTGGCCTTAAAAAAAAAAAGGGGGGCAATTCAGTGTTCTTATATTCTTATATCATCCAATACAGTAGTTTAACAGTGCTCTGCTAAATAAAGCTAATATTAGACATATTCATAAATCAGTACCTTTTTGACAGTTTTATTTCATTTTCTCATATCAACTACAATCATTTTGTAAAAAAAACTAGGTAGAAAGCAAAAAATACGGAGAAAATTATGTAATAAAAAGTCCGGAAGCGTGTTTATTTGTGCAAATGTCCTCCAATAAGCACAATATTGGTTGTATAGTAGTCATATACAGCGTGCTTAAGTATTTAGCACCTCTTTCAAAGGCAAAGGTCACATTTCATGTACAGAAGATGTGTGATTATAATAGAATAGAATAGAATAGAATGGACTTTATTGTCATTATATTTGCATATAACGAGATTAAGGATTCCAACTTAAGGTGCGGTAGTGGGAAGAAATATGGGGTAAAAATAAATAAATAATAAAATAAAATAAATTACACAACAGGCAATAAAGAAAAACAACTAACAATTGAAATAAACAGACTACTATCCAATAATAATAATATGCAATCCTGTACAATATACACTAATATATGTACAATATATAATACTATAGAAATACAAAATACTGTACAATATACAGAACAAGACAAGAGTACCGGAGTGTTAAATAACAATCAGTGTCGCACGTATTGCACTCGAAGGGTAATATTGCACAGTAGGGTATTGGGGTAGGATATTGTATAGGGCTGAATTATTATTATAATGTTAGTGAGATTACTCCATTATATAGTCCCCTTCAAGAAAATAAAAGTATTTTTTATTTTTAAAAAAGCCTCTCTGAAAAAAAACAACCCAAAATGGTGCAAAATCTTGAAAACCCAGAAATTGGGTTACAAATGGCCTAAAAATGGTTTACTCCTTATAAAAATAATGCCAAACTCAAAACTAACAACCCATAAATTGGGTTACCAAAAATACCCAATTTGTTGTGAAGTCAAATGTCCTGCAATAAGCACACTATTTATTGTATAATAGTCATATACAGCATGCTCAAGTATTTAGCACCTCTTTAAAATACAAAGGACGCATTTCATGTACATAAGATGTGTGATTATAAATAATGTTAATGAGATTACTCCATTATATAGTCCCCTTCAAGAAAAACAAGTTATTTTTTCATTTAAAAAAGCCTCTAACTGCCAGTCCGTCACCACGGTAAATACCAAGGTTCAGGTTGAGGCTAGCGAGCTGGGAGAGGAGGAAACTCCCAACAAGTTCGCACGTTTCTGCTCCGTCAAAACTCCCCATAGTGACGTCGAATGTTGAATTGTTCTTTTTTTGCCATGGTGTACCGTTGCGGATGAGTATGGAGTTCTTTGCGTGGATGATGATGTTTCTTTCGTTGCCTGTGATTGAGTCGTAGTCCGAGGCAAAGTCTAGTGCTTTGGTCAGTAGGTCTTGCGTGATGGAAGGGTAAAATTCTTTGACATCGAAGGAGATAAAGTTGTGCTGTTGTTTGTCTTGGATGTTGCTGAACCATTTGATTACTGCTGCTGTATTTCTCCATTGGTTGAGTGGTGTTTTGTCCGTGATTTTTGTGTTGATTCTGTCCAGGATTATTTTGCTGATTTTTCCTATTTCGGATTTAGTTGGGTTTCATAGTCGGCATGATGTGTTATTTGCGAAGTTGGGTTTGTGGTCCTTCAATGTGAAGAAGGCTTCCTTGTTGGCTGTAGCGTCCACCCTGTCCTCGATGTCCAGTTCAGCCGCGATCCGTTTGTTTTCCAGGTGGATGTTCTGTAAAGTGTTGGGTTGTGCTTTTTTGTATGATTTGGTGATGCTTCTGTCCAGTAAAGTGTTATGTTCTTGTATGTTCATTCTGTAGAAATTTGTGGTTTTATCGGCGGCTTTGATGAGGTTGCTTACTTTCTTGATGCGCTCCGTGTCATTTTTCAGCTTGGTGAGGAGTGGGTTGCGGACTGGCTTGAATTTGACTGATTGTATCATTTTGAGCATGTCGTTCTCAAAATCCTTTAGTTCCTCAACTGTGGGTGGGTTCTTGGTAGATTTGAATCCGTAAGTTTTCTTTTGTGTTCCTTTTGTTTCAGGGTGGAGGAAAAAGTGTGCTTTCCACCGCATCCTTCTTAGGAAATGTTCCGTCTTTTCTATGCGCCTTAGCTTGTAGTCATTTTGCGCGGGTATGGGAATGTTCTTCGTGGAGTAGTCGATGTTGAATTTTTCCATTTCTGATCGTCGTACAGTGCTCAACAAATGTATATGTCTATGTATGTGTATATGTATATGTCCATGTATATATATATGTATATGTGTATATATGTATATATATATATATATATATATATATATATATATATATATATATGTGTCTATATGTATATGTATCTATATATATATATATGTATATATATATATATATAGATATATATACATATATATATATATATATATATATATATATATATATATATATATATATATATATATATATATATATATATATATATATATATATATACATATATATATGTATGTATGTATGTATGTATGTATATATATATATGTATGTATGTATGTATATATGTATGTATGTATGTATGTATGTATGTATGTATGTATGTATGTATGTATGTATGTATGTATGTATGTATGTATGTATATGTATATATATATATATATATATATATATGTATATATATATATATGTATATATATGTATATATATATATATATGTATATATATGTATATATATGTATATATATATATGTATATATATATATATGTATATATATATATATGTATATATATATATATATATATATATATATATATATATATATATATATATATATATATATATATATATATATATATATATATATATGTATATATATATATATATATATATGTATATATATATATATATATATATATGTATATATATATATATGTATATATGTATATATGTATATATATATATATATATATATATATATATATATATATATATATATATATATATATATGTATGTATTCATACATATATATTCCTCGCGCACTAATTGACTTAAAAAGCGCACTTGCTGCATGTCACGTTATCGATGGTAAAATGCATTTTTAGACAATATGATTTGCCTGAGTGGCTAGGAGACGGTAGAAAAAAGACTAGTAAGGACAAATTTAAAAAAATAATAATAAATTTTTTTTTTTAAAAAACATTATTATTATTATTATTATTATTATTATTTTTAACTTGGGACTTCCCGCGGGCCGGATTTTGGACGCTGGGGGGCCGTAGTTTGGGGACCCCTGCTTTAACCCAAAAATGGGGTACGCTCTTGGAAAAAAAATACCCCCAAGTGGTGCATAATCTTGAAAACACAGAAATTGGGTTAAAAATGGCCTAAAAATGGGTTACTCCTTAGAAAAATAATGCCAAAATTCAACTCAAAACTAACAACCCATAAATTGGGTTACCAAAAATAACCCAATTTGTATAAGTCAAAGCTGGATAGCCAGTTCACATCTAAGTGTCCTCCAATAAGCACACTATTTATTGTATAGTAGTCATATACAGCATGCTCAAGTAGCACCTCTTTAAAATGCAAAGGACACATTTCATGTACATAAGATGTGTGATTATAAATAATGTTAATGAGATTACTCCATTATATAGTCCCCTTCAAGAAAAAAGTTATTTTTTAATTTAAAAAGCCTCTAACCCAAAAATGGGGTACTGTCTGAAAAAAAATACCCCAAACTGGTGCATAATCTTAAAAAAACAAAACAGAAATTGGGTTAGAAATGGCCTAAAAATGGGTTACTCCTTATATTAATAATGCCAAAATTTAACTCAAAACTAACAACCCATAAATTGGGTTACCAAAAATACCCAATTTGTTGTGAAGTCAAAACTAAATAGCCAGTTAACATCTAAATGTCCTCTAATAAGCACAATATTTATTGTATAGTAGTCATATACAGCATGCTCAAGTATTTAGCACCTCTTCCAAAGGCAAAGGATGCATTTCATGTACATAAGATGTGTGATTATGAATAATGTTAATGAGATTACTCCATGATATACCCCCGTTCAAGAAAAAAAGTGATTTTGTTTTTCATTTAAAAAAGCCTCTAACCCCAAAATGGGGTACTCTCTGAAAAAAAACAACCCCAAAATGGTGCATAATTTTTAAAACCCAGAAATTGGGTTAAAGATGGTGTTTCCCTATAAAAATAATGCCAAAATTAAAGCATTTAGCACCTCTTTCAAAGGCAAATGACGCATTTCATGTACATAAGATGTGTGATTATAAATAATGTTAATGAGATGACTCCATTATATACCCCCGTTTAAGAAAAAAAAATATTATTATTTTTAATTTAAAAAAGCCTCTAACTCAAAAAATAGGGTACCCCAAAATGGTGCACAATCTTGAAAACCCAGAAATTGGGTTAAATAAATGAGTTACTAAAAATAATGCCAAAATTCGACTCAAAACTAACAACCCATAAAATTGGGTTACCAAAAATAACCCAACATTTTTAGTGTGTAGTAAAACCATTTACAAAAGGTCAGCATCCTAGGCTGTAGGCTATCAGGAGCTCGCAGCTACCCAACAGCGAAGCACAGAATAGCACACAAGCTAGCCATAAGTAATAAGTGTCATTCATTGAACAATATTGCACATTTGTCAATAGAAACAACTATGAAATGTCATTGTTGAATATTATTTACACATACAGTCTCCGAAGGAGAAGCATATTAGAAAGTATCCAGTAACAAACGTGTCTGCATTAATCAGCTTGTTGCCTTGTGAGCTTGACGAAATGAATGTCGCCAAAAAATAATGACCACTCCACTTCATCTTAATGACAGCATAAGTTCATTCCAGAAGGTTAATAATAAATGTGTTTGTGTGTTTCATACTGTCAGAATAATTGTATGTAAGTTATCACAAAACTTTGTGTTGCCACGAGTTCCCGGCGAGAAGACAAAAGCTGTCTTTGATCCTACCAAGAAGAAGGCTTGTAAAACTCCACTTTGTAGGATGGGAAGCAACATGAAGGTGTTCTGTTTCTTTGATGTATTGTAATCCACAGAAAGATTTTGTCTTGACCCGGGAACTACAAAGCGGAGAGAAAGCACGACCTGCCCAAGCAACAGGCACCTGTTCTTTGAA
>NC_084750.1:6330891-6341002 GCF_033978785.1 Entelurus aequoreus
GATACTATATCCTCTTGAAAATGAGAGTCGAGAACGCGAAATGGACATTCACAGTGACTTTTATCTCCACGACAATACATCGACGAAACACTTTAGCTACGGAGCTAACGTGATAGCATCGTGCTTAACTGCAGATAGAAACAAAATAAATAAATCCTTGACTGGAAGGATAGACAGAAGATCAACAATACTATTAAACCATGGACATGTAAATACACGGTTAATGCTTTCCAGCCTGGCGAAGGTTAACAATGCTGTTGCTAACGACACCATTGAAGCTAACTTAGCTAGGGAGCTAACGTGATAGTATCGGGCTCAAATGCAGATAGAAACAAAATACATAAACCCCTGACTGGAAGGATAGACAGAAAATCAACAATACTATTAAACCATGAACATGTAAATACACGGTTAATGCTTTCCAGCTTGGCGAAGCTTAAAAATGCTGTTGCTAACGACGCCATTGAAGCTAACTTAGTAACGGGACCTCACAGAGCTATGATAAAAACATTAGCGCTCCACCTACGCCAGCCAGCCCTCATCTGCTCATCAACACCCGTGCTCACCTGAGTTCCAGCGATCGACGGAAGGACGGAGGACTTCACCACGATCATCCGTGCGGTCGGTGGCTAGCGTCGGCTAGCACGTCTGCTATCCGAGTCAAAGTCTTCCTGGTTGTGTTGCTGTAGTCCGCAGCTAATACACCGGCCGTATTGGCATGTGTTGCAATGTTAAGATTTCATCATTGATATATAAACTATCAGACTGCGTGGTCGGTAGTAGTGGGTTTCAGTAGGCCTTTAAATGGATTAATAGTTTGACATTGCTTGTGTTGTAAGTCCAGTTTGTTCCATAGTTTTACTCCGCATGAAGACACACAAAAACGTTTACGAGTGGTTTGAGCTCTCGGCAATAAGAAATATCCAAAGCCTCTCAAAGTTATGAGCCTGCACTCGTCTTATAAAAAAACGTTGTAGATTAGGCGGCAATAATTTGTTAAATGCTTTATATAAGATTATTAACGTATTATATTTAACAAGGTCATCAAATTTGTGCAACTTTGATTGCATAAACAGATTATGAGTATGTTCTAAATAACCAACGTTGTGAATGATCCGCACTGCTCTTTTCTGTAATATGATCAGAAGATGAATTGTGTTGTGGTAAGTATTTCCCCTATACTTCATGACATGACAATCAACAATGTCCCCACAAAGAAAGATAAAAACAACTGAAATATTCTTGATTGCTAAAACAAAGTAGATGCGGGAAATACCGCTCAAAGGAAGACATGAAACTGCTACAGGAAAATGCCAAAAAAAGAGAAAAAGCCACCAAAATAGGAGCGCAAGACAAGAACTGAAACACTACACACAGGAAAACAGCAATAGGTCAGGGCGTGATGTGACAGTACACCTACTTTGAGACAAGAGCTATATTGATGCATGCTTGGTTATGCTTAAAAGTCATATCCAACAACGACCTTTTACTGTCAACTGAGTTTTCAACGCAAAAAATGTTCCTTGGCTGAAAAAAGGTTGAAAAACACTGGCATAGATGACGCTTTCTGACGTCGTTGTATTTTACGTGCCTCCACTTTGACAGCGTCTTGTACTTTGTGGTACCGGTAGTTTTTAGCGCTTCCATAGCGAGCATACTGACAGACATAAGTTAGAAGTGTACGCAACTTTATATCACAAATGGCAACAGCGGAGGATGAATGCCCCACAACAAGAGGATAGAGAAAAAGAAGGAGATTATTGACTACATTTTCCGGACTGATGCAGATCCCAAATACACATCAGCAGGTACCAATAGGTAAGTTAAAGTTAAAGTACCAATGATTGTCACACGCACACACACTAGGTGTGGTGAAATTTGTCCTCTGCATTTGATCCATCCTCTTGTTCACCCCCTGGGAGGTGAGGGGAGCAGTGGGCAGCAGCAGTGGTCCCAAATTCCAACTTTTGTCGTAACATTGCACAAATGTTCAGTTTTTCATGTAAAATTTTGACTTGCGTTGAGTAAAATGACGACTTTTATTATAATACTGCTCAGAAGGTAACAAATACAAGAATGTGAGTGAGTGTGTATGTGTGTGTTGAATGTTTAGTAAACAAACATTTGCAGAAAGCAAAATCCATGCATGATGATTTCAACTTTGAGAATGATGTGTTCAAGGTACACTCGTTACAGCGATTATTTATGATTGAAATAGGGACAAAATGCAATTAAAGGCCTACTGAAACCCACTACTACCGACCACGCAGTCTGATAGTTTATATATCAATGATGAAATCTTAACATTGCAACACATGCCAATACGGCCGGGTTAACTTATAAAGTGACATTTAAAACTTCCCGGGAAATATCCGGCTGAAACGTCGCGGTATGATGACGTATGCGCGTGACGAAGTCAGAGTAACGGAAGCTATGGTACCCCGTAGAATCCTATACAAAAAGCTCTGTTTTCATTTCATAATTCCACAGTATTCTGGACATCTTTTGCAATTTGTTTAATGAACAATGAAGGCTGCAAAGAAGACAGTTGTAGGTGGGATCGGTGTATTAGCAGCGGACTACAGCAACACAACCAGGAGGACTTTGTTGGAGCGCTAGCTGCGCTAGCCGCCGACCTCACCTTGACTTCCTACGTCTCCGGGCCGCCAAAAGCATCGGGTGAAGTCCTTCGTCCTTCTGCCGATCGCTGGAACGCAGGTGAGCACGGGTGTTGATGAGTAGATGAGGGCTGGCTGGCGTAGGTGGAGAGCTAATGTTTTTAGCATAGCTCTGTGAGGTCCCGTTGCTAAGTTGCTAAGTTAGCTTCAATGGCGTCGTTTTTATCAGCGAGCAAAAGTTGCGAACTTTATCGTCGATTTTCTCTACTAAATCCTTTCAGCAAAAATATGGCAATATCGCGAAATGATCAAGTATGACACATAGAATGGATCTGCTATTCCCGTTTAAATAAATAAATAAAAAATTTCAGTAGGCCTTTAAATGCATGTTTGAATCGCTCGAATATTGTCTTGCTACTCAAAAGAGTCTTTTTCACTTGAAACTGTACACTGTAAAAAAAAATCCTGTAAAAAAAACGGTCATCTACCGGCAGCTACGGCTGCCAAACGAAAACCTTAAAATTAAAGTAAAACATTGTAAACCAAATAATGATCAAAAACATTATATTTACAGAAATTTCCATGAAACGTTTTGCAGGAAAAATATCGTAATTTTACAGATTTTTACTAAATTATTAAGATCAACCACCTTTAATAAAGTGACGATGCAAACAGTTCTGCAGAAAAATACCTTTATTCTACAGAGTTTTTCCAAATTATTACGATCAAACACCTTTAATGAAGTGACAATGCTGGCAGTTCCACAGAAAAATACAATTATTTTACAGATTTTTTCATCAACAGCGATACAGGTTACACTGAGGGTAGCCGAATAAAAAACTTTAACACTGTTAGAAATATATGCCACACTGTGAATCCACACCAAACCAGAACCCTTTGCAGCACTAAGTCTTCCGGGACGCTACAAGGTGTGTGTGTGTGGGGGGGAGGTTTGGTGGTAGCGGGTGTGTATTTTGTAGCGTCCCGGAAGAGTTAGTGCTGCAAAGGATTCTGGGTATTTGTTCTGTTGTGTTTATGTTGTGTTACGGTGCGGATGTTCTCCCGAAATGTGTTTGTCATTGTTGTTTGGTGTGGATTCACAGTGTGGCGTATATTTCTAACAGTGTTAAAGTTTTTTATACTGGCACCCTCAGTGTGACCTGTATCGCTGTTGATGAAGTATGCATTTGCATTCGCCGCACATATCTTGTGACTGGGTCTGAACGATGTTAGAATGGACGGAAAGCGGACGTGACGATAGCTTTTAGAGTACGTTAAAGGTTAATTTGTTCAGTTTTAAATTTTGGCCCACTCTGTGTTTGAGTTTGACACCCCTGCGTTAAATTGTTAGTATGGACTTTTATATAACAAAATACATATTTAATGAAAGATAATTACTGTAATTTTACATGAATTTGAAAGTAATTTAAGAAAACAGAAAATGCTATGTATTATTAATTTGGTATTTTTCTGTAAAAAAAATAGAAATATACATAGTTTGTCATTACTGGCATATTACTTAAAATAACAGGCGGATTGTTTATTTACAGATAATGTCTTCAATTCTACAGTTTTATAAGCTATTTAAAAAAAATTGAAAAATTACAGTAAAAATTTAGAGTAAATTAACCATAAAAATAGTTTTTTTTTTTACAGTGTAAGGTTCAACATGGCACATTTGTTCTCCGTGTTATTGCCCAAGTAGACATTTAGTTGGTTTCTTCCTCACAGTATCCATCAAAACTTTGTGATGCCTCCTTTGACTCATTTCAAGGGCAGATTAGTTGTGAAGGCGTTCAGTGCGAGACACGTGGCGGATGGGGAAGAAAAGGAGCCAAGCAGTGAGAGAAGGTGGATGTTCCCCAGGCTCTCACCTCCATGTGCTACCAGGATGAGGGATGGCCTGCCAGCGCTCCGTCTCAGCCTGGACTCAGACTGCACACCAGGATTCCCTGCTGGAACCATTAGTCTGGCCATTAAACGCCAATACAGCACACACACACACACACCATTTGGAGAAAGAGAGGACGCGTCATCTTCTCACATCTCCATCCAGTGCCAGGGTGATGCAGGTGTGTTTGGGTCGGTGACAAGCAGGACAAAGTGACATCTGCACCTGGAGTTGGCCCGTAGTCCGCCTTCTGGACGGGCCGGTGCGGGGGTTCTCCTGGAGTCGGAACGCATTGTTGAAGGGTGAAGGACAAACACGGATAGAGGTGTCCCTAATGAACTGTCCAAACTGCGGTCCCGCCGGCGTGTTCATTTTGGCCCGCGACTTTGATAAGAAACCCGACACCAACTTAAATTGAAATAGCTGAAAATGTCATCATAATGCCATTGTTCAGGTGAATGACCATGTATTGTACGTTGAAGTGAACTCAGCACAGCATTTTTATGTATGACCCAACCCAAACAACCGTTCCCACTCATGACGCAAATAAACCCACACAAAAAGTCAACACACATGGTCACACGTAACACGACCTGCTCACTCGACTTTCTGGATGTTATTAAAAAAATGTCCAAGCACAACACATCATTCAAAAATTACACCTATTTAAATCCATTACAATGCATGATGGGAAAAATGTAAAACAATCTCCACACTTATCCATGTTTGGCACATATACATATATATATATATATATATATATATATATATATATATATATATATATATATATATATATATATATATATATATATATATATATGTATAATAACATTTGGACACCCCTTTTTCGGGCCTTTTCAGAGAGTGGGCCAGGAGGCGCACGTGTGACAGTAGGGAACATGCTTTATCAGTATCATGCTTTATCAGTATGATGATTTATCAGCATCATGCTTTATCAGTATGATGATTTATCAGCATCATGCTTTATCAATATCATGCTTTATTAGTATCATGCTTTATCAGTAACATGCTTTATCAGTATCATGCTTTATAAGTATCATGCTTTATCGGTATCATGCTTTATCAGTATCATTTTTCCAAGCCTGCTTCAAAAAGTTGTGCAATAAAAAAACGTGTTCATTGTTGCAATTCGTCTCGATTTCCTCATTTTTATTTATTTATTTCACTATATGTGGACTCATTTGCTTATATTATACATATATTTATTTGCTGAATGTATATATATATATATATATATATATATATGTATGTATGTATGTATATATATATATATATATATATATATATATATATATATATATATATATATATATATATATATATATATATATATATATATATATATATATATATATATATATATATATGTGTGGGAGTGTGTGTTTATATATATATATATATAATTAAAAAAAATATATATATATATATATATATACACACAATAATGTGTGGGAGTGTGTGTTTATATATATATATATATGTATATATATATATATATAATTTAAAAAAAAAAGAAAAATAAATAATATATATATATATATATATATATATACACAAACTAATTTGTGCTGATTTGCTGAATATATATATATATATATATATATATATATATATATATATATATATATATATATATATATATATATATATATATATATATATATATATATATATATATATACTGATATATATATATATATATATTCAGAAAATCAGCACAAATTATAAATAATAAATTGTATATATATATATATATTTATTTATTTATTTATTTTTTATTTTTTTTAAATTATATATATATATAAACACACACTCCCACACATTTATATATATATATATATACATATATATATATATATATATATACATATATATATATATATATATATATATATATATATATATATATATATATATATATATATATATATATATATATATATATATATGTATATATATATATATATATATATATATATATACATTCAGCAAATAAATATATGATTAATATTAGCAAATGAGTCCACATATAGTGAAATAAATAAATACAAATGAGGAAATCGAGACGAATTGCAACAATGAACACGTTTATATATATATATATATATATATATATATATATATATATATATATATATATATATATATATATATATATATATGTATATGTATATATATATATATATATATATATATATATATATATATATATATATATATATATATATATATATATATATATATATATGTATATATATATATATATATATATATATATATATATATATATATATATATATATATATATATATATATATATATATATATATATATATATATATATACATTCAGCAAATCAGCCAAATCAGCACAAATTATGTATAATATTAGCAAATGAGTCCACATATAGTGAAATAAATAAATAAAAATGAGGAAATCGAGACGAATTGCAACAATGAACACGTTTTTATATATATGTATATATATATATATATATATATATATATATATATATATATATATATATATATATATATATATATATATATATATATATATATATATATATATATATATATATATTCAGCAAATCAGCCAAATCAGCACAAATTATTTTGTCCATGTTGGTTTTGTGTAGACGTTCAAGTGTTTCATATATTCCGATCCTGAGTTAATGTTGCTGATCAATTCAAATTTGTTATTTTTTATTGAGTTTATTAAATTTAGTTTTTCAGTATCAAATGGCTGAAGTCGGCCCAAACCATGTTTATTAAAGTTAAAGTTAAAGTACCAATGATTGTCACACACACACTAGGTGTGGCGAAATTATTCTCTGCATTTGACCCATCACCCTTGTTCACCCCCTGGGAGGTGAGGGGAGCAGTGAGCAGCAGCGGTGGCCACGCTCGGCAATAATTTTTGGTGATTTAACCCCCAATTCCAACCCTTGATGCTGAGTGCCAAGCAGGGAGGTAATGAGTGCCATTTTTATAGTCTTTGGTATGACTCGGCCGGGGTTTGAACTCACAACCGACCGATCTCAGGGCGGACACTCTCACCACTGGAAGTCAGCCAAAAGCATGTTTATGATTTAATTTTTTTTTTTTTTCGTATATGGCAACTTAATGCACTTGAAATCTTTCCTGTTACAAAATAATGTTGAAGATTGCATTTTAAATTTTTAATCCCATCAGTAATGATGATGATTAATTTGCATAAAGTTGGTGTCATTATCTCTCATTACAATTGTTGTCAGTTTGCGTTTTTTTGTTGTATTTCCTGTCCAAAGCTTTTATTTTTGTTTCCCTTTCCTTTTTTGCAATCAGGACACACCTGTTCCTGGTTGCCAATCAGGACGATTGACTCTTGCGCATCAATTTTGCTTTGCATTATCGCATGTTGCTTTGTTTTTTAACTAGAAGGTGCAGAGCTTCATGTGCACCTCCCAGCTGCACTAGTCCTTTGTTTTTGTTATCAAATACATGTTTACCTGCAGTACCTTTGTAAGTTAAATTGCTGTAATTGATGGCAATAACCAGCAGAGGTCACTACACAGCCCTGCAGTCTTTTTTTCAAAAAAATAAGTACCTGTTCAACTTTTGATTTGTGACAACGCACCTGAAGCACAGAGTCAGCCCCATGGTAAATATACAAAACTACATTGAATCACGGAGACTGTATGGCAACACAATGAAACGGTAAGTTGATATATGACAATTTGTCATGATACGTTGGCATGTAGCATCCTTTTTGACGATATTAGCAAGTAGCATGTTGTTGCAGAGGGTTTAGCATACATTGTTAGCATTTTGTATTAAAATTAATTGGAATGTTTTTGTCTATGATTCGGGAGCTCCGTTGAAAAATACCATGTGTTAGCAATGTAGCATTAGCTTAAGCTTAAGAGGCGACTTGCATGGATGTACAGTACATATTCATGTGTGGCAGACATTGTGATAACACAACACGTGTAAACGTGTAGCTTTTGCACTGAAAGGGCTTCAAAAGGAAGCTAATAAGCTAACCTTTGTCATTCTTCACTTCTGGCTTGTACACAAACACTTGGATGCTAAAGTCATCAATTTTATATTTATACTCCCAAAATCAAAAACATGGCTCATGGTGGAGACCAGGGGTGTCAAACTTGTGTTCATTGAGGGCCACATCGCAGTTAGGGCCGCTTGTAACAGCAAATAATAGGAATCACTATCATGCTCTATCACTATCATGCTTTATTAGCAACATGCTTTATCACTATCATGCTTTATCAGCAACATGCTTTATTAGCAACATGCTTTATCACTATCATGCTTTATCAGCAACATGCTTTATCAGTATCATGCTTTATCAGTAACATGCTTTATCAGTATCATGCTTTATCAGCAACATGCTTTATCAGTATCATGCTTTATCAGCAACATGCTTTATCAGTATCATGCTTTATCAGTAACATGCTTTATCAGTATCATGCTTTATCAGCAACATGCTTTATCAGTATCATGCTTTATCAGCACCATGCTTTATCAGCATCATGCTTTATCAGTATCATGCTTTATCAGCAACATGCTTTATCAGCAACATGCTTTATCAGTATCATGCTTTATCAGTAACCTGCTTTATCAGTAACATGCGTTATCAGTATCATGCTTTACCACTATCATGCTTTATCAGTATCATGCTTTATCAGTAACATGCTTTATCAGTATCATGCTTTATCAGTATCATGCTTTATCACTATCATGCTTTATCAGTATCATGCTTTATTAGTAACATGCTTTATCAGTATCATGCTTTACCACTATCATGCTTTATCAGTAACATGCTTTATCAATATTATGTTTTATCAGGATCATGCTTTATCAGTAACCTGCTTTATCAGTATCATGCTTTATCAGCGTCATGCTTTATCAGTAACATGCTTTATCACTATCATGCTTTATCAGCAGCATGCTTTATCAGTATCATGCTTTATCAGCATCATGCTTTATCAGTAACATGCTTTATCAATTTCATGCTTTATCAGTATCATGCTTTATCAGCATCATGCTTTATCAGCATCATGCTTTATCAGTAATATGCTTTATCAATATCATGCTTTATCAGCATCATGCTTTATCAGCATCATGCTTTATCAGTATCATACTTTATCAATTTCATGCTTTATCAGTATCATGCTTTATCAGCATCATGCTTTATCAGCATCATGCTTTATCAGTATCATACTTTATCAATTTCATGCTTTATCAGTATCATGCTTTATCAGCAACATGCTTTATCAGTATCATGCTTTATCAGTAACATGCTTTATCAGTATCATGCTTTATCAGCAACATGCTTTATCAGTATCATGCTTTATCAGCAACATGCTTTATCAGCAACATGCTTTATCAGTATCATGCTTTATCAGTAACCTGCTTTATCAGTAACATGCGTTATCAGTATTATGCTTTACCACTATCATGCTTTATCAGTATCATGCTTTATCCGTAACATGCTTTATCAGTAACATGCTTTATCAGTATCATGCTTTACCAGCGTCATGCTTTATCAGTAACATGCTTTATCAATATCATGCTTA
>NC_084750.1:6341022-6346022 GCF_033978785.1 Entelurus aequoreus
TTATTTTCTAAATAATTATAAACTGTAGAATTGAAGAATTATCTGAAAATAAACAATCCGCCTGTTATTTTTAAGTAATATGCCAGTAATGACAAACTATGTATATTTCTATTTTTTTTACAGAAAAAAACCAAATTAATTATACATAGCATTTTCTGTTTTCTTAAAATACTTTCAAATTCATGTAATATTACGATATTTTTTCCGTAAACATTCATGAAAATTTCTGTAATTATAATGTTTTTGATCATTATTTGGTTTACGACGTTTTACTTTAATTTGATGGTTTTCGTTTGGCAGCCGTAGCTGCCAGTAGATGACTGTTTTTTTTTACCATCATTTTTTTTTTACAGTGAATTGGTCCTGCGATGAGGTGGCGACTTGTCCAGGGTGTACCCCGCCTTCCGCCCGATTGTAGCTGAGATAGGCTCCAGCGCCCCCCTCGACCCCGAAGGGAATAAGCGGTAGAAAATGGATGGATGGATTACTATAAATTACGGTAGAAAAACTGGCAGCTAAATTGCCAGAATAAAAAAATAACTTGTACTGTATTTCCATTCAAAATATAATATTGTACAAATGTAACAAAAAAAATTGTGGCAACTAATCGTCCGGCTTTTTTCCGTGAACCCCGCCCCCAAAAACAGTTATAATGTTTTTCCATTTACCGTAAAATGTTGTAAAAAATTTTAAAAAATGCAATTTTTTTTGTAAAATGTTGTAAATGTAAAGTTTTTACTGTAAAATTGACAGTCTGCTTAAAACAATTTATATAATTAATAATGAAATCCAGAGGCAAATTCATACATTCTGCGATGTGGCCCCCAATGAAAATGAGTTCGACCAACTAGATCAGGGGTGTCAAACTCATTTTAGATCAGGGGCCACATGGAGAAAAATCTACACCCGAGTGGGCCGGACTGGTAAAATCCCGGCACGATAACTTAAAAATAAAGACTTCAGATGGTATGGTTTTCTTTGTTTAAAAATAGAACAAGCACATTCTGAAATTGTAATAATCATAATGTTGTTGGGTTTTACACTTACATTTTGCGGTTAATAGTATTCTATCTTTATTTGTCGTTATTTATATTTTCTGAATAAATTATGTGATAATGTTCATCAGTCAACTCCTTGGTGTTGATTTTCAATCTATCAAGATAAAAAATGTACATCAAAATCAAATTACAGGATGTAATATATTTAGTTTGATCATTTTCCTCGACTGGTGCACTAACACCATGTGGTTTATTTTGTACATATATAGCATCATCTACAAAGATACAAATAATTGCTATTGCGACATCCAGTGGCCACATTTAGAACAGATGTTTCTTTCATTCAAAAATTTCCGGTTAATTTTTATACTTAGCAAAGTCATCCCGCGGGCCGGATAAAACCGGTCCGCGGGCCTGATCCGGCCCTCGGGCCGTACGTTTGACAACCCTGAACTAGATGATATAGTTTCCAAACAAAAGCGACAATTGCCGAGCTTGCATGTTGAAAAGTACTACATCAAAGGGACAAATGCCTCCATACGTAATGTTCGTGTTGGAATATTTGTCACTTGAACATCAACAAACTATGCGCCTGCATTCTTCACGTCCATCACTCATTTCAACCGCAGGCACGAAGAATTTGGCCCTTGTGTGCCGTGCTGGGACTCTTAAAAAAAAAGTGTCAAATTGTTACAAGAGCATTTCCCGCCCCGCAACAGCAGCGCGTTCATTTTAAAAGAGGATATTACAGTAAAAGGCTTTGTTGTGGAACAGTGTCGCCACCCTCTGGTGGCCGCTCGCAACTGCATGGGTGCAAAACAGCAGTTTGTGGTCGAAGTCGCTGCAGAAGTGGACTGAATGTGTCAGATAATGGCTTTATGGCGGGTCCAGAGGGCGGAAGGTTCCCAGGTGGAAACAAAGGCCGAGCCCAAATGACCGTGAGTTCTGCCTGCGCGTCCCCGCCGGGAAGACTCCAATAAAGATGATCATTTCCGCTCGGCCTTTTGTCCAGCGCCGGAGAGGGGCAAAAAAAACAAATGGGTGCCATTCTGGAAACGGCCTAATTGTGTCTGGACGGCCATAAAGCCATTAAAGGCGGAATGCCAGACAGTATAGCAGAGCGGGCGTTTTTTATTGCGCCGTCTCTTGTCGGGGCCTTTGAAGTTAGGGTCCATCTGCGTGGCCCCCCATCAGCGCGTCACAACACCGTTTCACCTTCAGGACTTCAAATGATAATCCCACTTTCCAATGCACGACGCAAATGCACGCGTGTAAACGAGCTCGGGTGCAGGATTTGGAAAAACGGAAGAAATGTTGCTTGGTTTTTTTTTTTTGCGTGCGCTCGCCTCGCAGCGCTTTTGCACCTCATAAAATGTTATGGCGGTAATTGTCTTTTATGGCTCTGGGCCGGCCATCAAAAAAAAAAAAAAAAGCGCCCTGGAGTCTACTGTACACCCAAACATACACGCGTGTGCAGATATCATTTGTTTTATTTTGAATAAATAAAGTACAAATTACAATTGAGAACCAAACAGACGCAATGTAGAGGTAATCGATGACGTAACTTCCAATGCATGAATTATTTATATTCCAAACTGACCCTGCCTTTGGTGTTTCTTTATTCTTTTTCTTTTTTCTTTTCTTAGTTTCCTTTCCTAATAAAGTTGTTTTTAAAGCGACTTTGGGTATTTAGAAAAGCGCTATATAAATCCCGGGTATTATTATTATTATTATTATTATTATTATTATTATTATTATTATTATTATTATTATTCAGGCAACAGGGGTTTTTTTTTTGTTTTTTTTTTTAAGAAAACAAATACTTTTTTTCCAAAATAAAACTATAACTGTAGTGCAGTCAATGAACCTCGATTGGAGGCTTCATTATAGGTTTCTAAAGACAGCGGGGGGGAGACTTAACCCCCCCACCCGGAAATGGACCAATGATAATATAATCATAACAAAAATAATGTATTATTATGATTCGTATTAGCCCTGCGATGAGGTGGCGACTTGTCCAGGGGTGTACCCGCCTTCGGCCCGAATGCGGCTGAGATAGGCTCCAGCACCCCCCCCCCCCCCCCCCCCCAAAAGGGACAAGCGGTAGGAAAATAGATGGACGGATTGATGATTGGTATTATCCACTGTGTGTATCAGCTAATCTTTACTTAACATTCTGAAGTAAAAGAAAACTTAAACATATTTCTAATCATATTTAAAGGAACAAAATGCTTATTTAATTTCATATTCTGGCAACTTTATATTGATTTTATTGTTTTTTGTATTTTTTTTCAAGAAGAAAATATATTTTTTCCCCAAAATAAATACAGTATTTACCTATATATGTTAATTATATCCTTACAAATATATATAATAGAGGTTGTACATGTATATTAAAAGGGTGGTGTCAACCGAATCCATGCAATAATTCTTTTTAATGCATGTAAACAAGCAAGTATGTGATGTGGAGCGGCCATGTTTAGTTTAGGATGCTATTTGTGGGGGGGGGGGGGTGTTTGGTGCTACACCCCTGCATGCCAAAGTTGTCATAAACTCTGCATGCTTTAACTTGTCACCTTGTAGTAATTGTACATTTAAAATAGTCCCTTAAATACAATTATCATCCAAACCAAACAGACGCAATGTAGAGAAAAAAATAAATAAAACATTCCAAAATAAAACCAGATTATTTAGAGTATTTACCTAGATATGTTAATTATATCTTTACAAATATATATAATACAGGTTTTGATATGTATTTTAAAAGGGTGGTGTCAACCGAATCCATGCAATAATTCTTTTTAATGCATGTAAACAAGCAAGTATGTGATGTTTCGTTTAGGATGCTATTTGGGTGGGGGTTTGGTGCTACACCCCTGCATGCCAAAGTTGTCATAAACTCTGCATGCTTTAACTTGTCAGTGTGTAATATCCCTTGTAGTAATTGTACATTTAATATTGTCCCTTAAATACAATTATTATCCAAACCCAACAGACGCAATATAGAGAAGAAAAAATTACCTTTCTTCCAAAATAAAACCAGATTATTTAGAGTATTTACCTAATTATATCTTCACAAATACATATAATAATGTATTTTAAAAGGGTGGTGTCAACCAAATCCATGCAGTAAGTATTTGGAATGCATGTAAACAACAAACATGCATCATTGGCTTGTGCAGATATAATTTGTTTTATTTTGAATAAATAAAGTACAAATTACATTTGAGGACCAAACAGACGCAATGTAGAGGTAATCGATGACGTAACCTACAGTGCTTTTTTTTGTTGCGTTATCTCCCCCGCTATGTAGGCATGAATTCCTTCTTCAGAAACAAAACACGGCTGCTGAAATGTTGCCTGAACGGGAAGAAACAAATTGTAGGTAGTCGATGAACACATATAGGTAGTCAGTCATGTAATATTCCAGGAGATGTATAGCACCTAAATCCGACTATGAACGCATACTTTCTAGCAAGAAGAGAGAAGAAAATACTTCTTTTTTTTTTTTTTTTTTTTTTTTTTTTTTTTAGACAAACTGGCTGATAAGCTGGAAACGTTGACGCACGACGAGCACAACTAATGAAATCAAAGTACAAATAAAACAACAGGGGCACTGGTAAGATTGTGCAATATAAAAAAAATAATAATAAAAAAAAAAAAAAAAAAAAAAAAAAAAAAGGTAGTCGCCTAAACATGCAATTGTGGAGTCACTCATCTTTAGGCGCGCCATCTTTGTTAAACTTCTTCATCTTCATCCTGCGGTTCTGGAACCAGATCTTAACCTGTCTCTCGGTGAGGTGCAAGAGCCGCGCCACCTCGTACCTGCGGTCCCGGGTCAGGTAGGTGTTGAAGAGGAACTCCTTCTCCAGCTCCAGGATCTGGTGCTTGGTGTACGGGCAGCGCTTCTTCCTGGTGGCGCTGGCGTGGAGCCAGTTGGAGACCGGGTTATCTGGGGTGGAGGGGGGGGGGGGTGACACGGGGGAGGGGAGGTGAGGACCT
>NC_084750.1:6351022-6356022 GCF_033978785.1 Entelurus aequoreus
ACCCACTTTACCACTTTAGGGGCTATTCACCGCGTTTGCCTCCGCAGATAACAGCCTGTCTGGCGGATCTGAATGTCGCCATAAAGCCTCCCTTTTTTCCCCCCTCCTTTTGTCCGCGGGGACTATATTGGCGCAGGCGGAAGCATCCGGTCTCATGGCCCACGGAGGTCGCTGTTGTCCCACTCGCCTTTTCCACCCTTCCCCTCCACTGCAGTGGTCGTAACCGAGGCCTTGTCTGCATGCATGCGTCACCCCGCGGGTTAGGACAGAAACGCACACAATCCAAACACCAAACGCGTAAATACGCACAGGCAAACCGCACATTTCTGCACATTTCTCCCCTCTTTTGCTTTTTTTTTTTTTTTTTTTTTTTTTTTTTAAAGTCTGCGGTCGTCATCGATGTCCATAACTGGGGCAATTAAGACAGTTTCATGTTGCAGGGTCATTTGAAAAAAGCCCCCCAACAACATGAAACTACCTAAACCACTCGACAGTCCATCCGGGTGCCGCTGAAACAATATTGCATCATCATAATAATTATAATAGCAGCAAATAATGACGTGGATTTTTGTGCACCCACGCACACACACACACACACACGCGGGCAAGAATGAACCCCACGCGGGCAAGAATGAAACCCCACTTACCCGTGCATGATTCCCTGCTAAGAAAAATGTGACTTTTTTGGTATCCACGCGGCGGCATGACAAGGAGGGCCTCCTGTCGGCGTGAAAGCCTCTCCCACGACTGAAGCAGCTCGTGGAGGAGAGAAAGCTCGTCCCGCGGTCATAAAAGCCGACAATAGCCTGCAAGCACTGCGAGCTCAAGACGCCTCGCAGCCCCCTTTCTCTTATACGTGCACACATTTCCAAACACGCACTCCACGCCAAATATGTATTTTTTATTTTTTTTTTAGTATGATTCCACGCAACCTGCCACTTGAAACACGCACACTGCTAGGGTGCAACAATGCAAGTTCGTAATGCGACAGAGCGATAATTTATTCATCATGACACAAACACAAGGTCGGTATGTACACAACAATATATATATATACAACTGCCTACTGCGCATGTCAGACACTCACTCCATAGTATTACGTCATATTGTTGTTGTTTATACGAGTCCATGCAAACTCAAAATAAAATGAGGTGTGTGTGATACTACGACACGTGTGTGTGTGTGTGTGTGTGTGTGTGTGTGTGTGTGTGTGTGTGTGTGTGTGTGTGTGTGTGTGTGTGTGTGTGTGTGTGAGGGGGGAGGGAGGGGGGGGGGTCATTTATTACATTCTTTCCGTTTCCATTTTGTCGTTGACGTCACCTCGTTCATCACGAGAATCCGTAGCTGGAGGTGAGCTCCCGGATGCGGTTTTCCCGCGTCATCTTCTTGAGTTTCATCCGGCGGTTCTGGAACCAGATCTTCACCTGCCGGTCGGTCAGGTGCACGCTCCTGCTGATCTCCAGGCGGCGCTCTCGGGTCAGGTACATGTTGAAGAGGAACTCCTTCTCCAGCTCCAGAGTCTGGTGTTTGGTGTACGGCAGCGCTTCTTCCGCCCGCTCTTCGCCGTCAGCCAATTGGCGGCCGCGTCGCTTTTCTTGTCCTCTGCGGGAGGGAAGGAGGCGCGCGCACGCGCATTGCGCTATTATTCCCTTTTTTTTTTGAGCCGTCAACATGTGTCGTTGTGTGTTTTGTATCACTGTCGTGTCATACATACATGTTGTGTTACCGCGTGTGTGTTTTTATGCAGCGACAGTGTAGTTCTTTGTGTATCATTTAGTCAGGTGTGTTTTCTTTCGCGTGACGTCAGTGTGTGTCTGAAGGTATACAGTAGTCAGGGAGTTGTGTACATTTTGTAGCATGTGTATTGTATGTATTTTGTATATTATTCGTGTAGTTTTTAACGTCAGTAAACCTGTATGCATTTCTTGGATTTGTCTATCAATGTGTGTGTGTGTGTGTGTGTGTGTGTGTGTGTGTGTGTGTGTGTGTGTGTGTGTGTGTGTGTGTGTGTGTGTGTGTGTGTGTGTGTGTGTGTGTGTGCGTGCGTGTGTGTGTGTGTGTTATATTTTATTGTCTCTTTTAGCTTGTTTGTATTTGTGTGTTTAGTGTATTTCTGTATCTTTGAGTCAATTTTTTTTTACCTTTTAGAAAATGTTTACATTCATTTTTGTACCTTTTAGCAAATGTTGACATGCATTTTTGTATCTTTTAGCATATGTTTACATGCATTTGTGTATTTTTTAGCAAATGTTTACATGCATTTTTGTACCTTTTAGCAAATGTTTACATTAATTATTGTACCTTTTAGCAAATGTTTACATTAATTTTTGTACCTTTTAGCAAATGTTTACATGCATTTTTGTATCTTTTAACATATGTTTACATGCATTTGTGTATTTTTTAGCAAATGTTTACATGCATTTTTGTACCTTTTAGCAAATGTTGACATGCATTTTTGTATCTTTTAGCATATGTTTACATGCATTTGTGTATTTTTTAGCAAATGTTTACATGCATTTTTGTACCTTTTAGCAAATGTTTACATTAATTTTTGTACCTTTTAGCAAATGTTTACATTAATTTTTGTACCTTTTAGCAAATGTTTACATGCATTTTTGTACCTTTTAGTAAATGTTTACATGCATCTTTGTATCTTTTAGCAAATGTTTACTTTTTTTTTTTTTACCTTTTAGCAAATGTTTACATGCATTTTTGTACCTTTTAGCAAATGTTTACATGCATTTGTGTATTTTTTAGAAAATGTTGACATGCATTTTTGTACCTTTTAGCAAATGTTGACATGCATTTTTGTACCTTTTAGCAAATGTTGACATGCATTTTTGTACCTTTTAGCAAATGTTTATATGCATTTTTGTATCTTTTAGCAAATGTTTACATGCATTTGTGTAGTTTTTTTTTAGCAAATGTTGACATGCATTTGTGTATTTTTTAGCATATGTTTACAGCATGTGTGTATTTTTTAGCAAATGTTGACATGCATTTGTGTATTTTTTAGTATATGTTAACATGCATTTTTGTACCTTTTAGCATATGTTTACATTAATTTGTGTACCTTTTAGCATATGTTTACATACATTTTTGTACCTTTTAGCAAATGTTTATATGTATTTTTGAGCATATGTTTACATTAATTTTTGTACCTTTTAGCAAATGTTAACATGTACTTTTTGTAGCTTTTAGCATATGTTTACATGAATTTCTGTACCTTTTATCAAATGTTTACACATACTTTTGTAGTTTTTTAGCATGTTTACAATAATTTTTTAAACTTTTAGCAAATGTTGACATGTATTTTGTGTACCTTTTATCATATGTTTACATTAATTTTTGTACCTCTTAGCAAATTTTTATATGTATTTTTGTATTTTTGACCAAATGTTTACATTAATTTTTGTTCCTTTTAGCATATGTTTAAACATATTTTTATAGTTTTTTTTGCATGGTTACATGAACTTTTGTACCTTTTAGCAAATGTTAACATTTATTTTTGTACCTTTTACCATATGTTTACATGAATTTGTGTACCTTTTAGTAAATGTTTACATGTATTGTTTAGCATATGTTTATATGTATTTTGGTATCTTCTAGTGTCTGTTTTTGTATTTTTAGCATATGTTAAGATGTATTTTTGTATTATTTTTCATGCATTTATATGTATTTTTGCATCTTTGTGTTTACATGCATGTTTATGTCTTTTAGCATGTGTTTACATGTATTGTGTATCTTTTAGCATATTTTACATTTATTTTGGTATCTTTTGCCATATATTCAGTTATTTTTGTATCTTAATTGTAGCATCTATTTTGTTTCTTTTGGCGTATGTACATGTATTTTTGTTTCTTTTAGCGTATGTTTAGACGTATTTTTGTATTATTTTTCATACATTTATATGCATTTTTGCATCTTTGTGTTTACATGCATGTTTATGTCTTTTAGCATGTGTTTACATGTATTGTGTATCTTTTAGCATATTTTACATTTATTTTGGTATCTTTTACCATATATTCAGTTATGTTTGTATCTTAACTGTAGCATCTATTTTTGTTTCTTTTAGCGTGTGTACATGTACTTTTGTTTCTTTTAGCGCATGTTTAGATGTATTTTTGTGTCTCTAAGCATCTATTTGTGTATCTCTTAGCATATTTAATATTTTCAAACATATATTTTCAAGTATGTTTTATATTTGAGCACAGATATTTTTATATTCCAGGATCTACTTTTGTTTCTTTTAGCATATATTTTCTGGTATTTTGCATATATTACCATATGTTTTTTAAATGCATTTAGTATCTTTTAGCATGAGTTTACATGTTTTTTTTTGTATTATTTAGCATGTGTTTACATGCATTTTTGTATCTTTTAGCATAGGTTTACACATAGTTTTGTATCTTTTACCATATGTTTACATGTATCTTGTAGCATGTGTTTACACATAATTGTGTATCTTTTAGCATGTGTTTACATGCATTGTGTTACTTGTAGAATGCGTTTGAATGTATTTCTATATCATTTGGCATGTGTTTACATGCATTCAGTTTCTTGTCGCATGTGTTTACATGCATTCTGTTTCTTGTAGCATGTGTTTACATGTATTTTTGTATATTTTAGCTTATGTTTACATGTATATTTGTATCTTTTCGCATGTGTTTACATGCATTTTGTATCTTTTAGCATATGTTTACATGTATTTTTGCATCGGTTACCATATGTTTACATGCATTTTGTATATTTTAGCAACAGTTTACATGTATTTTGTATCTTTTCGCATGTGTTTACATGCATTTTGGATCTTTTAGCATACATTTACATGTATTTTTGTATCGGTTACCATATGTTTACATGCATTTTGTATTTTTTAGCAACAGTTTACATGTATTTTGTATCTTTTCGCATGTGTTTACATGCATTTTGGATCTTTTAGCATATATTTACATGTATTTTTGTATCTGTTACCATATGTTTACATGCATTTTGTATCT
>NC_084750.1:6361022-6373522 GCF_033978785.1 Entelurus aequoreus
TCTGGTTATTTCAAAATAAGACAGTTGCAGCAATTTACAAGTGCATGACGCATACATTTTGTCTGCAGCGGTATATATATACATATATATATGTGTATATATATATATATTTATTTATTTTTTAATTTCTAAATATATATACATATATTGTGTTGTTTTAAATGGTGCATTTACGTGCTCTGGTTATTTCAAAATAAGACAGTTGCAGCAATTTACAAGTGCAGGACGCATACATTTTGTCTGCGGCATATATATATATATATATATATATATATATATATATATATATATATATATATATATATATATATATATATATATATATATATATATATATATATATATATATATATATATATATATATATATACACACACATATATATGTATATATAAAACACTATATACATATACATACATATATACATACACATATATGTGTATGTATATATGTATGTATATATATATATGTATGTATATGTATACATATGTATATGTATGTTGTTTTAAATGGTGCGTTTACGTGCTTTGGTTATTTCAAAATAACACATTTGCAGCAATTTACAAGTGCATGACGCATACATTTTGTCTGCGGCGGTTTTGGGCGCAATGTTGCACACAATATGCGCCATTAGAAGCCGTCCAAACCAAGACAAAAGGAGTAAAACAAGTCTCTTCCTGCGTCCTCGTGCCAACGTCTTGGACACACGAGCCAACAGGGAAACCAAATACATCAATTAATTACGCGCGTGCTGCGTTTTACGGTTCGGGCCTGAAGAGGAAGAGGAAGAGGATGTGCGTGTTATCGATATCTCCCCGCTGCAGTTATTAATTGCGCGGGCTATTAAGCCTCCTTTTTCACAGCTGCCGGGCCATTTTAGACCAACCTGCGCCGACTTTGATCCGGAGGTGGCCGAGGAGGCACTCGGGGGTCGGATCATGTTCGTTCCAAGAGTGCAGCTCCATGCGCAATAACGCGGCGTTTTATTACATCCAGCGGAAGCATTTATTTTTCACAGGAGCCCCACACGCATGAAGTCCACACGCACGGACGTCCACGGACACCGAATGGCCTCCACTTGCGCGACGGAAGGGGGTAAAAAAAAAAAAAAAAAAAAAAAAGGGGGAGTCAATCGGTGTTGTATCACAAAGCAACAATCGACTTTGACAAATACGACTTTTACGCGCTTGGCACGTGCGTTAAGTGTTTCTGGAAGCGCGTCAAACGTGGCAGGGAGAACAAGGAGCGAGTTTTTGGCTGCGCAACAACAAAAACAACAACAAACAAGAAGAACTGCAGCTTTCACACATGCCGCATGGCGCACACGTGTTGCCTTCAATGGCCCCTGGGAAGAACGGCTTCCGCGCGGCGCTCTTATTTATAAATATGACATTTTTCCAAGCATTTTTTTTTTTTTTTTTTTACCTGAAAGGTCCACGGCCGTGACATTGGCTCCAATAGCGCCGCCCGGTGGCAAAACAGTCCAGTCCGCGATCTCCATAGCACGGATTGGAGGCGCGCAACCCACACCGGGGGAACCTTTTCCCAAACGCGAAGTGCACGCAGCAGCGTGGAGAAGAGGAGCTTTTCTTCCTCTCCTTCCTCTCCCTGCGTGTCGTGACTCTCGCCTCCCTGGCAACACAGTTAATAACCTTGGGTCTCAGACGGTTTATTGCACCGCACTCCAATTGTACAAACGCTGCAGACCCTCAGACAGCTTTTATGGCGGCGTTGCCCCGGCAACGGGGAGGATGTCCCGCAATTAGGAACAGAATTCCAGCGCGCATGTGAGGGGATGTGCGCCGGGCGAGGCCGGACTGGAGCGGAGGTGGAGAGAGACAACCATAAACTTCAGCCTCTCCCGGGCGCGTCGGCGTTTATGACCCTTTTGACTGTCATATATGAACGCCAATGCGCTGCGGCTAGCCGCCATAAACACAGCGATAACAACAGCAAACATGGCGTCCATTTCCAAACCCAGCAAGGCTTTGCAAGAGATAGTCTGCAGGGGACCAAAAAAAGCTGCTGGGCATGCGTATTTTCCAATAACATCAAAAAAAGGGAAATATTTGTCTAGTAACGCATGCACAAAACCAGCAGGGTTTAGGGCAAATACACAGTAAAAATAAGAGATGTGATGGTAAACAAAAATAAAAAAAATATGCAGCTCATTCGCCAGAATTTTACCAAGGGTAATCACTTTGGTGTTTACAGTAATGCACTGTAAAAACAATGGCAGTTTAAAAAAAGGCAGTCAAATCACCAGAATTTATAAACCATAAAAATAACAGCGGTAATGTTTTTAATGTACAGTAATGCACTGTAATAACAATGAAAAAAAATGGAAGCTCAGTCGCCAGAATGTTAGCGTAAAACTTTTTTTTTATTTTTTATTTTTATTTACAGTGATTCACTGCAAAAAAAAACATTTGACGGTTTACAAAAAGGCAGACTAGTCGACAGAATATGACTGTAGAAAATCTAGTTTAAAGTCAAGGATTGTGGCTTTTATGGTAGGAAAAAAAGCTATAAATGTCAGAAATGTTACCGCAAAAATAACATTTTTCCTCTTACAGCAATGTACTGTAAAAAAAATAATAATAATAAAATAAAATACAATAAAAGCCAGTTAAATGGGTTGTACTTGTATAGTGCTTTTCTACCTTTTTTTTTTAAGGAACTCAAAGCGCTTTGACACTATTTCCACATTCACCCACTCACACACATACTGATGGCGGGAGCTGCCATGCACGGCGCTAACCACGGCCCATCAGGAGCAAGGGTGAAGTGTCTTGCTCAAGGACACAACGGACGTGACTAGGATGGTAGAATGTGGGGATTGGACCAGTAAACCCTCAGATTGCTGGCACGGCCACTCTCCCAACTTCGCCACGCCGTCCCCAGATGGACAGATAGTACTTTATTGATTCCTTCAGGAGAGTTCCCTCAGGAAAATTAAAATTCCAGCAGCAGTGTATGTGTAAAAAGTAAATAATGGGTGTATAAATGGAAACAAAATAGAAAAATATTACAATAAGAATAAAAAGCAACAATGAGAATAAAAATATAACACTAAAATAATAATATAACAAGAGAAACTAGGCAGTAGTGACCATGTTATTGTTTTGCATCCCCTGTCATCCTACTACCCTCCCTTAGTCGCCAGGATTTCATTAAAAAAACAGTGGTAGAATTTACAGTGAAACTAAAATTTGAAAACCATGGCAAATTCCTAAAGATACTATTTTAAGTGCACATATATTATAATAATAATAAACTGTGTTGCGGGGGTTGTGAATTATGGTGAAATTATTTGATTTCACGAGTTCAAGTCAGCTCATATGAAACTTTTGGACAATTTCTCACAGGTTTGCTTTTCAAAATGTGCACCAAACACGTCTCATGGGGATAAATATCACCACACACACAACAAATGAGGACAAAAGGTTGCAGGAAAACATTCTTGAATAATATTTTCATTCGTTTTATTTGGAAATATAGTATGATACACAATTGTTTGGGGGTATAACAAGCAGGGGATTCGATGCGTTGACCCTGACCAGCTTTTCGCCCTGACGCTACATGAAATATCTTTTATTTGATGTCTTTATTTCAATATTCAGGCGGCACCAGCCATGGAAGTACAAAGCACAAGAAATGAGCGCGGTGTGCTCGTGTCGCATGTTTCCACCTGTGTGTGTGTGTGTGTGTGTGTGTGTGTGTGTGTGTGTGTGTGTGTGTGTGTGTGTGTGTGTGTGTGTGTGTGTGTGTGTGTGTGTGTGTGTGTGTGTGTGTGTGTGTGTGGGTGTGTGTGTGGGTGTTGTTTGGGCATGTATGGACGAGCTTATGTCTGGTTTGGCCTGCAGTATATTGACTAAAAAAAGTACACCTAAGGTTAATAGGGCAATTGTGGGTTTGGGTATTGTCAAAAAAGATTGAAAAAGTTAACCTGCTTGTTATAACAATCTGTGACATGAAAAGGTACAAAATAAATACACACACACACACACACACACACACGCACAATAAAACATGAAACAATCTCATTTGCTCCGACACGTCATTTGGTCGCATCCAATGTTTGCAAGGATTCACTTATTAACGTGATTTGACAACATTTTTTGATAACAAAATACAATATTTCAGTCAGTTTTTAAAAAAAAAAAGCGTGAATCACAATATTGCGTATACGGTGGTGGCTTGTCTTCTCACACAAAAAAGAGCCTGAATAGTACAATAAAAAGTCCATTGAAGCAAAGTCTCCATTCAAGCTGGCCATTTAGGTGTCTGAGAACTTGAAATTAACCACGCTTGTCTTTTAGTGCTCCTGTGGCGGCCATTGTGGTGCAGCAGCAGCAACAACAACAACAACAACAACAACAGTCCCATGTCTGACCTGCACCAGGCATTAGAGCAGAGGGTTGGATGTGTAGTATTGCAATCGGTCTCTGTTCAGCTTCTTCTCCTTCATGCGACGGTTCTGGAACCAGATCTTCACTTGGCGGTCGGTGAGGTTGAGCATCCGCGACAACTGCAGACGTTTCTCCTTGTTGATGTAGACGCTGAAGAAGAATTCTCTCTCCAGTTCTCTGATTTGATATTTGGAGTACGGACATCTTTTCTTGCGGGTCCTCTGTCCGTCTGCAGGGACGAGGAACACGGTCAGCCCAAAATGTGACATATTGTGTTTTGTAATGAGTAGTTATTTCATAATGGCACAGTTGGCTTTGACATTTTCTTCACTCGCATTACTATGAAAAAAGGTGATTGATTTGAAAGACCTAAATGGCACATGCAAAGTAAAAGTAAGAAATAGTAACATGCAGAATTAAGAGCTATAAACATTACTTTGTTTACATTTATTTTCATTTATAATTAGAGAGAAATTACTTCCATGTTGTTGATATTTGTCATTTTTTACCTTTTGTCAATTTACCTTGAAAATAGGTGTTTTATCTAAAACATGTAAATGGCACATGCAAAGTAAATGTAAGAAATAGTATCATGCACATACATGCTCTGCTGTAAGAGCTATAAAAATGACTTTGTTTATAGAATGACAGAGAAAATTATTCCAGGCTGTTGATATTTGTCATTTTTTACCTTTTGTCAACTTATCATTGAAAATAGGTGTTTTATATAAAACACGTAAATGGCACATGCAAAGTAAATGGACGATGCACAAAAACTATAGTGTGACCTGACATTCAAAGGTACAAAAATGTGTTCATTTACATTTATTTGAATTTACAATTCAAAGAAAAAGTACTTTACGGTTAACGGTAGCTTTTTTTTTAAAAAAAAACAACGATGGTTAGCTTTGACCATTTTCTCAATTTATCATACAATGAAAAAAGTTACACGGTCTGTATTTATGTAGTGCTTTTACTACAACCGCACGATACCCAATGTGCTTTACATTGTGCGTCACATTCACGCGTTTACCATTAAAACAACAATTGCAAATAAGTTAAGAAATAGTAACAGTGTGCCCTGCCTTAAAAGCATTAAAAATTATTTTATTTACATGTATGTTAATTTAGAATATTTAATATTAAATTACTTTGGTCATCTTTTATCAACTTGACATAAAAAAAGGAGTTTTATCTAAAAAAAAAAACTTAAACGCAAAGTAAATGTGAGGTAATATAGTAACATGCACAATAACCTGACATTCAGAGCTAGAAATTATTTGTATTAACAAATTCATTACAAATGATTAGTAGTTTAATAACAATTATTTGGCTTTGACCTTTAATCAGAAAAGGTAAATGGCACCTGCAAAGTAAATTCAAGATATTGTTGCATGCTCAGAAAGTAGTGTGTAAAAAGACTATATGTAAATGAATTTCCATTTAGAATTGAAGGAAAACTAACTTTGAGGGCCAAATTCAATAGCAGGCAAGAGTGGTTTATAAGAAAGTTGGGAGAGGGGAGGGTGGTCCGAGAGCCCTCTATAAACATTATAAGCTTATAAAAGAGCAAATAAAATGTTTAAGAGCAGCTGAAGATGACAAAGTTGCTGTCATAATAAGCAAGGTGGCGACTTGCAGGCATGCAATACTCACTGCTGCTGCCGCTGCTGCACGATTTCTCTTCATTGTTGCCGGAAGACAGCTCGGGGCTGCTCGTGTCCTCCCGGGGATCCTTGGCTTCGGAGTCCCGGCACGACGCCGCCTCCTGCGCGGCCGAGCCGGGCTGCTTGCTCGGCGTTTTGTCGCCGGCGTAGCCGTGCGCGGCGGCGGGGCTCTCCGACGCGGCGCCGTACGCCGTCTCGTAAAACTGGTCGAAGGCTTGCGGCAGGACGCCGTTGCGACCCACGTTGCCGTAGAAATTGGAGGAGCCGGCGGCGGCGGCGTGGTGGTGGTGGTGATGGTGGTGGTACGCGCCAGGCGGGGCGCCTTTGCCGAACATGTCGGCGGTCTGCGCCGAGAGACAGTCCCGGTGCACCATGTCCTCCGCGCCCGGGTAGCACTGCGACAAATTGCCCCGGTGCGGCCATTTGCTTGACGCGTCTATGGCCGCGTACTCCCTGAACGTCACCTCCCTGACAGGCTGGACCTGCGGGAGGTTCGACGAGTACGAGTACGTCACCGGCCGGGCGGACGGACTCTGGGATAAAAAGGAAGGCAGCGCGGAGAAATCGGTGCCCGCCGACACGTAGTAGGTGCAGCTGGGGAGGTACATGTTCGAGCCCACCGGGACCCTCTCGTCGAAATCCATCACGGCGGTCGTGCCTCGGTGCGTGGCGGCTCGATCACGGCTCCGGTTGCTCTACAGCCGCCGGGAGCATGGCTCTGCAGCGCCGCGCGTCTTCGCCTCTTGGAAGCAAGTCCGCCAGGCAGACATTTGGAGACGTAAAGCTGACGTGGGAGAGCCATCTCCATCCACTCCACGGAGGCGGGGGTCACGTGACCACGCGGCAGAAATTGACAGATTTTCAACGAGTGTGTGTGTGTGTGTGTGTGCGCGCGCGCGCGTGCGCGTCATGGGCTTGACATTGGTAGTTTATCGCCATGTTGGACTCGGAATGAATTCCTTGAAATTGCAACCGCGCCATCACTCAATCAGGATTTTGTGGAGATCACACAATTTACACCACATTGTCACTCATTCATTCCACGTAATATTTCACTTTTTTTTTTTGCAATGGAAGAACATTAAAGTCTGCTTTTTGTCATCAGCGTTTGCTGCGTTTTTGGGCGCGTCTTCTTATCAGGGTCATGTTCAAAATAGCGGCTGATGTTTCAAGTGAAGGTGAAAATAGAAAGGGGGAGAAGAAGTAAAAAAAAAAAAAAAGTGTCCACTTATATTTAATATAGGAAACGCGCGCGGTGTATTTCTGGACATGTTTGTCTTCATCGTAACACGCAGGAATAAACCGCTCCATTTCTCGCAGCACGCTCCACTTTTACGCACGCTTTTGCTGGAAATATTTCCCCAAATATATCAAAAAACGGCTCCCATATGTTTTTGTAGTTTTCCTTTCCGAGTCCGTAAAAGGAAAAAAAAAAGGTTGCAGAAATTTTAGGGTGATCTTTTTAAAGGCATGCGTAATTTAATACAGGACTTTTTAATGGAGGCGTTTGTATAGCATTTCTGCGCCCCGGCGGGCCACCGTGGAGCTCGTCGTGCAGGCGCGGCTGCAACCTGACGCTAATATGCGATAAATGAGCTCGGATTGACATTTGGGCTCCTGGTGGCACATGAGAAACCCAAGCCTGAAATATTTGGTGCGCTCTCGCCACCGGCGTGGCCTGGGCTGCGGATCTGATTTGATTTGGATCGATTGCAAGAAAGGAGAGAGAGGAACAAACAAAAACACATCTTTTGGAAACCAAACACGCTCCGCCTCTCTCAGTCGGTCCAGACTAATTCTACGAGGTGTGCGGAGGCTTTTAAGCTCTAATTGCGCACAGGAAAAGCCCAGACCTGCGTTTTTTTTTTATAGCCCCTACAGCCAGACAGACACCACAAAACTTGCCAAGCGTGATAGGAAGTCGCCACCTCCGCTTGAGGAGCCCGACAACGGTAAGATGGACTTGCAACAAACACTGCAGACTTCACTCGGACTGTTTCTTTTGGATGGGCCGCACTAACTACAGTCTCCTTGAAAATGGGTCAACCTTGAAGGATCGCATCATTCTTGGCAGATTTGTTTTGGGCTTTTGGCAAGCGGAGGGCAGTCTGGCACCGGGAGAGCGACTCAAAGCCAAAGCTTTGTCTGAACGGTCGACTTCAAGTTCGGGGGAGGGCGAATCGGCACAAAGAGCAGAAGGGCCCTGCTCTGTGCCCCGGATGGAGTTCCTTTAATGGCTTTTACGCACGCTTTGGGTCATGAGATTGCACTAACAAAGTCAGCCCTGCAACTTCAGAGAAAAATGTGAAATATGCTCACGTCGTGGAGGTCAACTCCAACTTTTAAAGTTGGGGTTTAGTCTAAAAACGACGGCTTTTTACTATTTTCACAGTGGGTTCAAAATAAGGGACGACTTTTAACACCCGAGTTCAGCTTCAAGTCTAATAAACATATTTGTTTCATAAGACTTCCAAAAGTGCACACTAGGGGAATATTTTAATGTCAACATATGAGTGAGAACTTATTATCAGTAAATTGGAATGAACAGGTTCTGCTTCTTCCTACTTCTTTTCAGACATGCTGAATAGTGCACGATAACCTGCACGATACGGCCCTTAAAGTAAACCTATCCGTCTCTGAAGCAAAAAAAAACAAGCATATCATTATTATTATATCATTTGTGCCCTATACATGTACATAAAAATGCATATTTTCTGATAAATGTTCCAAACATAGATTTTAGGTCTATAAATATCGGGGGTGTCAAAGTGCAGCGCGGGGGACATTTGCGGCCCTTAAATCCTTTTTATTTTTTTGGGCCCGCACAACTTAAACCAGCAATAATGATTATTTTACGAAAGAAAATTATCATTATTATCATAATTTTACGAAATAAAGATATAAAAGTAGACCGCTACCTCTTTTGAAAATTCAGTACAAATCTTAGACGCTATAGGGGTACCAGAAAAAAATCGATTCGGACTTTGTGTCTCATTCATTCCGATTCAAAGTCGATTGATGATTTTTTTATTTTCCGAAGAATCCATAAAAATATCTTTGTGGCGCATTTGAACTGTTTTGAAAAAGTTTTAGCATACGTTTTATAATCAAATATTGCGGAAATAGGTTTGAATTGCGAATCGAATAGTCATCCCTTACGATTAATTGATTTACTTGGACCCCGACTTAAACAAGTTGAAAAACTTATTCGGGTGTTACCATTTAGTGGGCAATTGTACGGAATATGTACTATACTGTGCAATCTACTAATAAAAGTTTCAATCAATCAATCAATCCCAGAATCGGAATTGTGAATTTCTGTAAAATTCACATCTCTATTGAAAAACCTGTTTTGTTTTATGTTTGACATTTTTGAAATTGTTCAAATCTATCAATGTCACATTTTAGGGCTGTCGCTACATGGATTTTTTTGGAATAATCGCGTAATCTATCGTTCATTTTGTTCGATAAATGGAGTAATCCAGAGGTGTCCAAAGTGCGGCCCGGGGGCCATTTGCCGCCCGGAGCTCGGTTTTTATTGGCCCGCGACAAATTCCATAGACAAACTAAACAGGTCCCAAGTTAGAACAAAAAACTATGAACAATTAAACGGTACCAAATCCCCCAAAAATGGGACCTGAAAACCAACCTGAGCGTCTTACTGTATAAGATCTTGAGGATTTCCATATGTCCTGCCATGATGAAAAACTGTACACATTTCTTGTGAGACATGATATGTTTTTGAGCTCTCAAAAGACAGTATTTTAGCAATATTGGTAAATACAAGCTTACATTCGAGCCCAGTTAACATAAATCATTATTAAAATAATCATGAATGATTTGATTGCTTTGTGATCTATAACACAAAGCTAAGATGTAGAAGTTTTTTTTTCAAATGTTAGAGTATGTTCACCTACATTGTTTTGTTTGAGTATTTTTTCACATACAAAATGTATAAAAGTGGCCCTCGCATCCTTCAATGTTTCTCTATGTGGCCCTCGCTGGAAAATGTTTGGACACCTTTGGAGTAATCCAATGCAACACACGTTATATAACCTCCAAAAATGTTCATGTAAATTCACAGTCAATTACTAATTGAATTATTGTCACTGTAACATTTGCAGTATAATGTGAAATATATATTTTTAAGGTTAAAGTACATTTCCAAGACAATATTTTACTGTGAAATAACAAATGTTATACATTTGTACAGTGTATTTTCAGAAAATAGTTTTAAAAAAAACAACCTCCATTCGCTTTTTTCTAATAAATGCTCAACATCATCATTTAAAATTGCAATTTTAACATGCGTGCATTAATTTAAAAAAGTATTTAAATGTTGTTTTTGTTTTTTTTTCAATCTACGTACGACTTCCGATTTAAAGTTTCGGACACTCCACGCACTCCAAATTGTTGGTTACACCCATTAAACGGTTAATTAAAGCAACGTGATACAAATTGGGTTTTTTTTTCCTAATGGAATTAACCCTATAGACACATTCCTTGTGTTTTTTTTAACATATTTGACCAGTAAAGATGACTCCATTGGAACTATAGTGAGTGATTAGCATTCTTGTATGCCACACACACACACACACACACACACACACACACACACACACACACACACACACACACACACATGCACAGCAAGAAACCCCCACAATTTGCACAGTCAACACTTTACGTCCACTTTACACATCTAATAGGCAGAAAAACACAGACGCGTCTTCATTTCAAACAAGAACTTGATTTGCAGGAAAGAAAATGTGTGTTTTTTGTATCCCCTGCAGCCAAACAAGTGGACTTATAGATGGGCCAATCCGTGTGCCATAAACCCTTGTTAGGCCCGCAGTCAACAATTCATTGTGAGGAGGATCTGAGAGTACAGTTTAACGCCACGTCAGGTAGGCCTGTGGGCTGTAAAGCAGACTCAATTGGCGCATTCAGCCCCCTTTGCAGGAAAAGTAGCCTCCTGGAGCTTGAGTCCTTCAGTAGGAATGAAAAAAAAAGAGCCCAAAGCTTTTTAGTGCTGCCTGTTTTTGTGCTCATTTTATGGTGGAAAAAGAGAAGAGCTATACCACACCTGCAAGTCAAAGGGGAAAGTTCACAATGATCGCCATGCTTGTGCGTAAAAGTGCCAATACGCACGTATGGAGGTGGTATTTTTTATTTTTTTTCTGATATTAATTGTTTGCCACGTTTTAAGGTTGTGTAATTCCGTTTTTGAACTTGAATGATACCTGTCTGCATGGCCGACGCCAGACTGGGGAGTGTTAAAACCATTTGAGTGTAACAGGGTCAAAAACATTACAGCTCAGAGTTTAGGAGCTGGAAAAGACGACGAGGACAAAGAAGCAATATTAAAAAAAAAAAGAAAAAAAAAAGACTGAACCTGATTCAAGGTGTGTCTGATCTTCATCCTCCACAGGTGACGTGAGCCTGCATGGCTGCCGGGAAAGGGAGCAACTCCACGGTCAACGGGAGTACATCTCGACTAAAGCAGAGTGCGTGGAGCTCCTGCACAAAGGCGGATTAGTCCGTGGGTTGCGCGCAGGCACACAATGTAGGGGCCTGGAGGACACGGGGGAATAAAGTGCACGATTTAGGGCCACAATAAACCCCTTTTTTTTCACACAATAACTGAAGAACAAAGAACATTATACAAAGTTCACATATAAGACGTCTAAAATGTGTGTGTTCTTCTGGATCATTCAAATAGGCTTTCTTTACAAGTTATGCATTTGAGGAAAAGTTGAAGAGAAGTGAAGAATAGTGCTTTCTCGCAGACTATTTTCTACAGTTTACGTTTAATTGCTGCTCCGAGAATTGCATGTGCATGCATTTTGTTTTGTTATTTTTGACAGCCGGTTAACTGTTTACAATTCAAACGAAATGGCATCAACGTAAGTGCAACATGTGTTCCCCGATATGACGCCTCTCAGCTCGGAAGGCTTTCCAAAGCAGAAGAATACAGGAAATAAGTACACCTTTTATTTTGCTGTTTGGTGACGTTTATTCTGCTTTTTGTCAAGTCAAGAAAATAAGAAAGTATTCGTATATAATTACCTCTCATAAGGCAAATACATAAACCCATTTTTTTTATAGTTAAGATATTTAATTATATTAAGAAATAAGTGGGATTTTTAAAAAAAATTCTATAGTTATTCATTTATTTAAGATATTTCATCATATGAAAAAAAGGGGGGGTTTTGACCATTTTTCTATAGTTATTCATTTACTTAAAATATGTAATTACATTAAGAAATAAGTGGGATTTTGGTCAAGGTTTCTGTCGTTATTGATTTATTTTATATATTTAATTGTATGAAGAAAAAAGTGGGATTTTTGACAATTTTTCTGTAGTTGTTTATTTGTTTAAGATATTTAATTATACTAAGAAATAAGTGGGATTTTTGAC